>NW_022986521.1:0-32968 GCF_902500255.1 Thalassophryne amazonica
GAGGCACGCGCTTGGGCTACAGCGCTCTGGGAGCAGAACTCACGGCTCCTTCATAAATACGATGGGTTTGTACGGGAGCTCAGAACGGTGTCGATCATCCCAACAGAGGATAGTCCCGCCTTCAAAACCCGCACTACTGTCCATACGACAGGGACGTCGGAGCGCAGCTGCCTATGCAGTCGCCTTCCCGCATCGCGGCGGCGAGATCCGGCTGGAATAGCACTTGCCCTCCGTGCTGCCTTTGTAAACGGACTGTCTCTGGTCCTAAAGAGCACCTGGTGGCTAAGGACGAACCGCGGGGATTTAGATGGGCTCATCGTATCTAGTCATACGACTCGACAAACCGGTTAGAAGAACGCCGTCGGAACGAGGCGAAGGGCGTGGCCAGGCACGCGTCGTCCCTCTCCCTTCCGGGTCCGATCGAGCTCCGCCCTCCCCACGCTCCTCTGTTCCTGACGCTCCGTGCGCCTTGGTCTCCCCCTGCTGACGAAGCTATGGACACGAGCAGGGCAACATTATGGCACCTGGAGCACAAAGGAGGCGGGCCCACGGAGCTTGTTATGTTTTGGCTCGAGTGAGCATATGGCAAACGACTGCCCCGAGCGGGGTTAAACTCCAACGCACCGCCCCTAGAGACTGGGCCAGGGGTGGGCCAAAGCATTCACGGGGACACACCCACATTGCTACACGACTCCCAGTCACAATCCTTTATGAGGATTCAACCCTGAAGGCCCCAGCACTGGTGGACACGGGCTCTGAGGGGAATCTGCTTGACAGTAGATGGGCCAGGGAGATAGGCCTCCCTCTGGTGGCTCTTACCTCGCCTTTGCAGGTTCGGGCGCTAGAGGTCCCCTATTCCCACAATCACACATAAGACACCTCCAGTAACTCTGGTGGTGTCAGGTAACCACCGGGAGTGATCGAGTTCTTCGTGACTCAGGCCACTCCCGTGTGGTTTTAGGGTTTCCATGGATGCTAAAGCACAATCCCCGGATTGATTGGCCGTCCGGGGTAGTGGTTCAGTGGAGCGAAACCTGCCATCGGGAGTGTCTAGGTTCCTCGGTTCCTCCCGGTTCCCAAGCTAAGGAGGAGGTCCGAGTCCCGCCCAATCTGAAGGCGGTGCCAGCGGAGTACCATGACCTCGCTGATGTGTTCAGCAAGGATCTGGCTCTCACGCTTCCTCCTCACCGCCCGTACGATTGTGCCATTGATTTGGTTCCAGGCAGTGAGTTTCCGTCCAGTAGGCTGTACAACCTCTCACGGCCGGAGCGTGAATCAATGGAGACCTACATCCGGGACTCATTAGCTGCCGGGTTGATCCGGAATTCCACCTCTCCGATGGGTGCTGGTTCTTTTTTGTGGGTAAAAAGGATGGCGGGCTTCGTCCATGCATTGACTATAGGGGGTTGAACGAAATCACGGTTCGCAATCGATACCCGTTGCCCTGTTGGATTCGGTGTTCACCCCCTTGCATGGAGCCAATATCTTCACCAAACTTGATCTTAGGAATGCCTATCATTTGGTTCGGATCCGGAAGGGAGACGAATGGAAGACGGCATTTAACACCCCGTTGGGCCATTTTGAGTACCTGGTCATGCCGTTCGGTCCTCACTACGCTCCCGCGACCTTCCAAGCGTTGGTAAACGATGTCCTGCGGGACTTCCTGCACCGGTTCGTCTTCGTGTATCTGGGACGATATACTCATCTTTTCCCTGGATCCTGAGACTCATGTCCGGCATGTCCGTCAGGTCCTGCAGCGGTTGTTGGAGAACCGCCTGTTTGTGAAGGGCGAGAAGTGTGAGTTCCACCGCACTTCTTTGTCCTTCCTGGGGTTTATCATCTCCTCTAACTCCGTCGTCCCGGACCCGGCCAAGGTTGCGGCGGTGAGAGATTGGCCCCAACCTACAAGCCGTAGGAAGCTGCAACAGTTCCTCGGTTTTGCTAATTTTTATAGGAGGTTCATTAAGGGCTACAGTCAGGTAGTTAGCCCCCTGACAGCCCTGACCTCTCCAAAAGTTCCCTTCACCTGGTCGGACCGGTGCGAGGCCGCGTTCAAGGAGTTGAAACGGCGCTTCTCGTCTGCACCAGTTCTGGTGCAGCCCGATCCTAGCCGCCAGTTAGTGGTTGAAGTGGATGCCTCGGACTCAGGGATAGGAGCGGTGCTCTCCCAGAGCGGGAAGACCGATAAGGTCCTTCACCCGTGTGCCTATTTTTCTCGCAGGTTGACCCCCGCTGAACGGAATTATGACGTCGGCAATCGGGAACTCCTTGCTGTGAAAGAGGCCCTCGAAGAGTGGAGACATCTGTTGGAGGGAACAGCCGTGCCATTCACGGTTTTCACTGACCATCGGAACCTGGAGTACATCAGAACCGCCAAGCGTCTGAACCCCAGGCAAGCCCGCTGGTCACTGTTTTTTTGGCCGTTTTGACTTCCGGATTACCTACCGTCCCGGGACCAAGAATCAGAGATCGGATGCATTGTCCCGGGTGCACGAAGATGAGGTCAAAACGGAACCGTCGGATCCCCCGGATCCCATCATCCCGGAGTCCGCTATCGTGGCCGCCCTCACCTGGGACGTGGAGAAGACCGTCCGGGAGGCCCTGACCCGTGTCCCGGACCCCGGAAACGGACCAAAAAACAGACTATACGTCCCACCAGAGGCTAGAGCTGCAGTCCTGGGACTTCTGTCACGGTTCTAAGCTCTCCTGTCACCAGGGGTGCGAAGGACCGTGGCAGTCGTCCGGCAACGCTTCTGGTGGGCATCCCTGGAGACCGACGTCCGGGACTACGTCCAGGCCTGTACCACCTGCGCCAGGGGCAAGGCCGACCATAGGAAGACCTCAGGCAGCTACAGCCATTGCCCGTGCCTCATCGCCCCTGGTCCCACATCGGCCTGGACTTCGTCACGGGTCTCCCGCCGTCCCAGGGAAACACCGTCGTCTTCACGATAGTGGACCGTTTCTCCAAGGCGGCCCACTTCGTGGCCCTCCCGAAGCTCCCTACGGCCCAGGAGACAGCGGACCTCCTGGTCCACCACGTCGTCCGTCTGCATGGCATACCATCAGACATCGTCTCCGATCGCGGTCCCCAGTTCACCTCACATGTCTGGAGGAGCTTCTGCCGGGAACTGGGGCCACGGTCAGCCTCTCGTCTGGGTACCACCCCCAGACCAACGGCAGGCAGAGCGGGGCGAATCAAGAACTGGAGCAGACACTTCGCTGTGTGACAGCCGCGCACCCGACGGCCTGGAGTACCCACCTGGCCTGGATCGAGTACGCCCACAACAGCCAAGTGTCATCAGCCACCGGCCCTCTCCCCGTTTGAGGTGTGCTTGGGTATCAGCCCCCCTTGTTTCCGGTGGTTGAGGGAGAGGTCGGTGTGCCCTCGGTCCAGGCCCACCTACGGAAGTGCCGTCGGGTGTGGCGGGCCGCCCGCTCTGCCTTGTTGCAGGCCCGGACGAGGGCGAAGAAACATGCAGACCGGGGGCGAGCCCCGGCCCCCAAGTATCGTCCTGGGCAGGAGGTCTGGTTGTCCACGAAGGACATTCCCCTACAGGTTGATTCTCCAAAACTGCAAGAACGGTACATCGGACCTTATAAGATCCTCAAGGTCATCAACCCCGCCGCAGTGAGGCTCCAGCTTCCGGCCTCACTGCGGATCCATCCAGTCTTCCATGTTTCCCGGATCAAGCCTCTTCACACCTCACCCCTCTGCACCCCGGGTCCGGCGCCGCCTCCTGCCCGGATCATCGACGGAGCACCGGCTTGGACTGTCCGCCGGCTCCTTGACGTCCGTCGGATGGGCCGGGGTTTTCAGTATCTGGTGGACTGGGAGGGGTACGGCCCCGAGGAGCGCTCCTGGGTGAAGAAGGGCTTCATCCTGGACCCGGCCCTCCTGGCCGACTTCTACCGACGCCATCCGGACAAGCCCGGTCGTGCGCCAGGAGGCGCCCGTTGAGGGGGGGGGTCCTGTTGTGTGGGCCGCTGAAGAGGAGGTACTGCTGGCCCACCACCACCAGAGGGCGCCCTGCCTGGAGTGCGGGCTCCAGGCACCAGAGGGCGCTGCCGCATCATGGGAGTAGCCTGGGTGACAGCTGTCACCCATCACCAGACACAGCTGTTCTACTCAGCACCGAGGTATATCAGGAGGACGGCGTCTCCACCTCAGTGCCGAGATATCGCCTAAGACCAAGGTAGTATTCTCTGCAGCTATACATTGCATCCTCAGCTAAGACTGTTAAAACCTTTTTCAGGACTGGTGACTACTGAAAACCTCATTCTTTGGATAAGTACTCACCTTCCTGCTATACTTTGCCAAGAGGTGGAGGCGGCTTCTCCCCTCTCTGTTACTGGGTGCGTTCATCCACTCCTGTGTGTTGTTGCTCTCTCCTGCCAGCAGTACCGGATCCGACGAGCGGAGGCAGTGGCCACCTGGGAATCCGGGACTTGGCGGTTCCAGTATTTCCAGGGTTCGGTGGCAGAGGAGATCTGGGTGGTTCCGGTTCGACTGAGACAGACGTCTCCTACCTTCGAGCCTGCCCACACGACACCAGCGGATTCGACCCCAAATTGTGTTTGTTGTATTACTCGTGCTTGTTTCAGTAGTAAATCTTGTTATTTACTCTCTCCATTGTCCGTTCATTGCGCCTCCTGTTGTGGGTCCGTGTTCCTACACTTTCACAACAGTGAAAGCTGGAATGTTCCATTCAACTTGGCCAAGTTGAATGGAACATTCAACTCACCAAATTAAATATTTGTTCTATTGAAAGAATAGAAAAACATTCATTATTTGTTTTATATAACAGCTAAAATATTTTATTAATTTGTAAACAACAGAAAAGGGGCTTACATTTTGGTGTTCTGCTGGTGCTTAAGAGTCCAACACGAACTTTAAACTGGATTCCAAAATTGCGACAATGTAATCCGTGATGCCGTGCACTGACTTAGTGTACTTCCAAAAAAAAAAGGACTCTGTGTACTTACTCAGTCCAGCAAAAAGTCACGTCAGAAATGTGTCCAGCTTTTCATCCTAACAGCTCTTCATGCCTCCAGATGGCTTACAGCGTAGTGGATTTGTTTTTTTGTGTGTGTGTGTGTTAGAACAATTAGCAGTGTCAGTTAGCTCCTTCAAGTTGTCATCCGCCAACAAAACACACTCTGCTGTGTTTAACTAAACACCGCCCTTGGTAGTGTGAGTGCACGCGGTGGTCAGGCGTGCAATAGCACATTTCATATAGCACCAAAATTGCACGCTAAAAAAGAACTATTGCACGGTCAATGAAACACAACGGCAAATGGTACAAATAATCCGTGTCACGTGACACACAACCCACCAATCAAATTACAATGATCCACTCAGCCTTTACGTAACAGTTTGTATTTGGACCTTTGCTTGTTATGTGAATACTAACAGAAATCTAGGCTTAGGCTTATTTGCTAATTACAGGGCTGCATGCTGAATTGTAGGACTTTGAGGACATTTAACTTAAAATCCAAAATATACCTGAAATTGTAAGCAGTAGATTACAAAGCTATACGACCCCTTTAACTGCACACATGTCCTCTGTGCAGTAAACTCTATATTTCACTTACAGTGCATAATGCATGAGTTCTAAAATGTGTGAGCGAGCGTGCTGTCATCTAAGTGCATCGCACTTGTGTGCATGATATCCTCTACCTCTTTCAGGTGTTCTCTCAGTCCTTCTCAGCCTCCTATACCATCTACAGTGTAGCTAATGGGTAGGTATGACCATGAATGCTAATGCATGGGCTGCACTGGGCATGAGCGTTACGTATGCAAGCAGACCCACAGACTGAAAAAACATCCCCCTCCCCAAAAGTGTGTCTCATTGAATCAGAATCTCATGTTTCTGTCAGACATGCATTCATTCATCAGTGTTCTTTCCAGGTTCCATATCCCAGTGCACACAACGCATTCAGATTCACTGCCTGAGATTCATAATCTGCATTCTGTCAGTGAGAAACTGTGGATCTTGCACCTCGCGGGAATGGTTCTCAAAGGGATCTCTAAAGAACCTGCAGTATTGATTGGTGCCTGAGTATTTCTTAAAGGGAAATGATTGCCTGTTCTGGAGATGAAAAAGTGCAGCTAGACATATGGGAATGTAATACAAAGAAAAAATGCTGTGCTTTTGCATGATGCAACTCCATTCTCTGTTTGGTTTTCCCTCTCTGCATTTTGCTCTTTTGTCCTCAGCAAAACTCAAGGCCAGGGTATGGGATGAAGCTCAGAGAGCCTCTTTGTATCCACTAGTATCTTCAAAATAGGGCAGTTGTTGCTAATGGGGGATTTTTTTTTCTGACTTTCTGTGTGTATTCCAGGGATCTCTTGGATCTTCACTCTCCAGAGAGTGAAAAAGCGATGCTGCAGTATGCTTCTTGGGGACCTCAAGGGAACCAGCTGGTAAACTGATTTAAGTGATCTTTTATGTTGTTGTTGTTCACAACCATGTCATCAGCATCAGCTCTATCTGCCTGAAATCAGAAGGCTTTCTCAGCCTTTGCAATCTGTTGAATGGCAACACACACAAATAAGATGAATAGAAACTCCCTTTAAAATCAGTTTCACGATGACAGACCCCCACAGCTTTAAGGATATCGGATACTAGAAGAGCATTTGGAGTGTGCATACCTCTGCCAATGTCTGACAATCCTGCAATGCTGCATTGCATTTAATATTATTTTTATTTTGTAGCCTAGTTCTTACAATTTAAAGTAAGTCATGAGATATGGGATTGGACTACCAATATGTAGACCTGGGTTGGATTCCTGATCACACTAATTGTGCTCTTGAACACAATGCTTATTCTGCATTGTCTCACTCTACCCAGCTGTAAATGTTAACTGATTTTGGTTGGGTTAATAACTCTCATTGTACTGGCATCCTGTCCAGCGAGAGTTGTAGACCAGCTTCACAGTACAGAATCCAGAGATAAGCATCTGATTGGCGCCAATAGTCCTCAGGACCTATATAGGACTTATGACATTTTGTCTTACAATACAGCAACATCATCAATCTATAATGATAAATGCAGAGGTGAAGGTCTAAAGGTTAATTTAATTAATTTAATTTATATAGTGTCAAATCACAGCAAAGCTGCCTCAAGGCGCTTCACACAAATAAGGTCTAACCTTACCAACCCCTAGAGCAAGCACACAGGTGACAGTGGTTAGGAAAAACTCCCTCTGATGATATTGAGGAAGAAACCTCAAGCAGACCAGACTCAAAGGGGCGACCCTCTGCTTAGGTCGTACTAATAAAAAACATTTTTAACAATACAGAGGGACATCAAAATTTTTGAGAATTATTCACACAGAGAATTATTAAGTCCACACAGATGGGAATTGGGTCTTCAGATCCAGTCTTTGAGCATTGTCTGTTTTGCAACAGCTGTAGTCGACCTTCATTTGCACTCATGGTTGTAGCCACATAGGTGTCAGCACCACAGGCATGGATCGTCCACGCTGTCAGTGGGCTAGAGAGCTGGTCAGGCCAGAAAATCACTTGGATAAGGTCCTTAATCCCCAAGGTGCTCCCGGTGTTCAGTTGAGTGTCTTGCATGACATCTAGGTGTCTGAGGCATCATTGTAAAGTGCTTTGAGAGATTGAAAAGCGCTGTATAAATGAAATCCATTTACCATCTAACACCTCGGTTGTCTTAAAAGTTTCCAGGTTGACTATAAAGAAGTAATGCAAACCTTTAACACAATGCATTCATATCCTTTGATCATAGTTTGTTTAGTTTTGTTTCAACATGGATTGTCTATATTTAGCATTTCACAGAAGATGTTGAAAGTTGGTGCTCAGAAGTATTTGTCAAAATAGAAGAAAACTGACATTGCATTACGTACAAGTACCTGGAGGTAAAGGGATTAAGGACAGGGTTCAGTGGACGTTCATGCTGATATGGTTTCAACAGTCAGGGGCGTGAGTATGCCAGGATCCAGGACTCTTCTGTAGTGGTGTATGTGGCAAAACAGGACCCCATGTTTGCAGATCTGACCTGACCTTTGTTACTGCTCATCAGCTAATTCACACAAACTTTTAAGAACCACTGATTCGCACTCGACTTTGGCAGTCAGAGATGAAGCCTGTGATTTGCCGTGTCTTTGATAATGGTTTCACACTCTTTGTCTGTGTTACGCTCATACCAGCTCTACGTGTTTGAAGGGGATATCTATTATAAGCCGAGTGTAACCCACAAACCCCTGCATCTCACGCTGACTGACCAGGAGAAGAATGTGGTGAATGGGATCTCTGACTGGACCTATGAAGGTATGATGTAGTCACACTCAGAGTTTGGGGTAAAAAAATGGAAACAGTGTTAGAATAATCATAAAATGCTTTGAAACAGAGGAAGTGCTCCTGGCAAATGTTGCCCACTGGTGGTCTGTTGATGGCGCTCGGTTGGCATACCTCACCATCAACAACTCTGCCACACCTGTGATGGAAATACCTCAATTCCTGGGTGGTATTTACCCCTCCAATATGGTCTTCCCGTACCCCAAGGTGACTTCAAAGTTGTACAAATTCACTTTAAATGAGCATAATTTGTTATCTTATTTGATTTTCTTTTGTTCTTTCCTCTCAGGCCGGCTCAAGTGTCCCCTCAGTGAGCCTGTTTGTCGTAAATTTGTACGGCCCAGCTCACACCTTGGAGATGATTCCTCCCGACTCTGTCAGGACCAGGTAGCACATCTTTCTCAAACAGAATAAACTTTCAAGATATTAAACGCTCCTCTTCTCTTGTCCCATCATTTCCTCTCCACTGCTTTTTTTTTCTGCTTGTTTGCGCCACATTGTGAAAGAGCCCGACTGATATGGATTTTGAGGGGTCCGATACTGATACAAGAGAGTAAAAAAGTTACGATACTGATATGCGTACTGAAATATACATAAAAAATGTCAAGGATTCCCAACATTTCATTATCAAACCCTTCTGACACAGAAATGTAATTGAGGGTTGATGTTTCACAGTTTAAACATAAACATTATTAGAAATATATGTGAATAGAACCACCAACTAACCAATGTTTATCACTGTGCCTTCACTCAGATTGGCAGTCGACATGTTGTGTTGCGTAGCATTTGCATAAAATAGGTTTCTTGTCTATTTTAGCCCCGCCTAGCTTGCAGCATAGGAACCACTTGTCTCTTATAGCTATAAAACATCCACTGATTGAAAATGAATGGAAACTGGTTGCTTTGCCTTTTCCTCTTGTAACTAATGTGACCAAGGTGATGGGGGTCCCAGCCATGCTTGACAGCATTGTAAACAATGCCGCCGGACAATCAAAACTGTAAAATATTGAACAACCCAGTCTCACGTTTTTTTTTTTCATGCTCCCATCACAAAATGATTCAAATTTTCGTGATGGGGTTTTTTTTTAACTCACTATGACTAACCCTACTCCTACCCCAACCTTAACCATAACCTACTCCTACTCCTACCCCCAACTCTAACCATAACCACCCTGACCCCCCTGTTTCACTTTTAATTTCGTGCAGCCATCACAGAATGAATTAGAATTAATTTGTGCTGCCGTGACGAAAACGAAGTGCTTTTCGTGACAATATCGTGAACCCATAGATTAATGTATATTTTGTGCTGCTGAATCACGACTTGCCGTGAGACTGGGTGGCTGTGAAAGGCTCATATTGGCCGATATTGTTGTGTGTGGGCCGCTGAAGAGGAGGTACTGCTGGCCCATCACCACCAGAGGGCGCCCTGCCTGGAGTGCGGGCTCCAGGCACCAGAGGGCGCCGCCGCCTGATGAGAGCAGCCAGGGTGACAGCTGTCACCCATTACTGGACACAGCTGACTTCACTCAGTACGGAGGTATATCAGCAGGACAGCGTCTCCACCTCAGTGCCGAGATATCACCTTGAGTTTCAGGTAATCACCTCTGCAACATATATCTGTGTTCAGATAAGTACTCACCTTTCCTGCTTCAGTGTGACAAGAGGTGGAGGCGGCTTTGCCCCTCTCATCTACCGGGTGCGGTCGCATCCCACCCTGTGTGTTTGTGTTCTTTCCCGCCAGCAGTACCGGATCCGACGAGCGGAGGCAGTGGCCACCTGGGAATTCGGGACTTGGCTGTTCCAGTACTTCTGGGTTTCGGTGGCAGAGGAGATCTGGGTGGTTCCGGTTCAACTAGGACGGACGTCTCCTACCTTCGGGCCTGCCCACAAGACACCAGCAGATTTCGGCTTACATCTCCAAATTGCTAATTGTTGTATCAGTTGTGCTATTTTCACAACAGTAAAACTTGTTCTTACTTTTCTCCATTGTCCGTTCATTGCGCCCCCTGTTGTGGGTCCGTGTACCTACACTTTCACAACAGATATTATCGGAAAAATGATACATCGGTCAGGCAACTTTTACTTTTCTACCTTTGTTGTCCATATTTTTATACACTTTAGAGAGAGCTACATCTCCATGGTGACATGGATCAGCAGCACTCGCCTTGCTGTTCGTTGGCTGAATCGTCCCCAGAACCAGTCGGTGCTGTGTGTGTGTGAAGCCACCACAGGGGCATGCTCAGAGGTGAGTGGTAATCACACATTAATAAACCAACAGGCCAATCAAATATACAGTATGGACACAAGAATATAATAGAATATGTCTTATTCTAAGCAGAGTTGGGATGTGGGGATTTAGGATTGATTTCCTTAAGCTCTCAAATCTTGACTGGCTGGATTAATAACTTTCTCCATGAGAATGCTGATGTAATTCACTCCGTTATTGCTTGTTCCCCTTTTCTAATCCACACAGATTTTTATTTACCCATTGCCAATTATATATTTCAGTGCCATGTTTAATAATTCATAACCATAATCATCTTTATTTTTCCAATGCGGCTGAAATCAGTGGTGCTGGTTTGTAAACTGTGCCAACAATTTCTCATTTCTCAGAAACATAAAGGGGCCATGGACGTCATGCAAAACCAGCGGCAGGTAGGAGCTGCTCATGCTGCAAAGGTTTTCTGACATAGGATGCTGTCTTGAACCGATTTCTTTTTTTGTCTTAACAGGACGTACCACTGTTTTCCTCTGATGGGTCTATGTTTTATATGATCCTACCAGCAAATCAGGGGGCACGTGGAGAGTTTCAGCACATTGCAAGCTTCTCTGCCCAGGTAACTTTTAGATTCACTTTTATTTTATGAATCTGACATGTATTAGGCCTCATACATTGGGGCAGCAAAAGCTCAGTTGGTAGAGTGAGCCGTCTTGTGACCAAAGGGTCGGTGGTTCGAATCCAGCTCACAACAAGTCAAAAATCTGCAATGTTGCCGTTGTGTACTTGGGCAAGACACTTAACCCACCTTGCCTGCGTATGAATGAGGTGGTGGTCAAGGGGCCGTAGGCGTAGAATGGCAGCTATGTTTCTGCCCCAGGGCAGCTGTGGCTACACTAGTAGCTCACCACCACCAGTGTGAGTGAATGAATAATGAAACCTTTAAGTGCTTTGGGTGTCTTGAAAAGCGCTCTATAAATCCAAGTCATTATTATTATTATTATTATTATTATACACAAGCATAGTGTGCACATTTCAAAATGCACCCACTGTTTTGCTTCAACCCAAAACATATCTTTACTTGCATAATTATGTGAGCCCTCAATACTTAATTTATCACTTGTACAAATGAGATAATTTGCACTTTTGTGCAATTGAGATTCTAATAAACTTGGTGAGACGTATCAATGCAAGTCTTCCAGTCACTGGCGACTGTGTTTCCAGTTACCATGGAAACAGTCAAACCCTCACATCTGTGGATTAACAGTCGTTGTTGCTTCCTGTTGATATATTTGCCAGGGTTGGTAGTACAGTTTTTAACTGGATATAAACTGATTATAAAATAGAAGATGATGATGATGAGGATGACGATTATTGTGATAGTAGTGGTAATGATGATGATGATGATGATGATGGTGGTGATTCTGGTGGTGATGGTGATGATGATGATGATGATGATGATGATGGTGATAGTGATATAGTGGTAATGATGATGATGATGGTGATTCTGGTGGTGATGGTGATGATGATGTTGATGGTGATAGTGATATAGTGGTAATGATGATGGTGATTCTGGTGGTGGTGATGATGATGATGGTGATGATGGTGATAGTGTTATAGTGGTAATGATGATGATGATGATGGTGATTCTAGTGGTGATGGTGATGATGATGATGATGATGATGGTAATAGTGATGGTGATGATAGTGGTGATGATGCTGATAGTGGTGGTGGTGATGGCAATAGTAATGGTGATGATGGTGATGATGATGATGATGATGGCAATAGTGATGGTGATGATGCTGATAGTGGTGATGATGATGATGGTAATGATGGTGATGATGATGATGGTGATGATGGTAATAGTGATGGTGATGATAGTGGTGATGGTGATGATGATGTGATTGTGATCATGATGATGATGGTGATGATGGTAATAGTGATGGTGATGATAGTGGTGGTGATGATGATGATGATGATGATGATGATGGTGATCATGATGATGATGGTGATGGTAATATTGATGATAGTGGTGATGGTGATGATGGTGGTGATAGTGATGATGATGATGATGATGATGATGATGAGGTATCATCTGCGTAACAATGAAAATTTAAGCAATACCGTCTAATAATACTGCCTAAGGGAAGCATGTATAAAGTGAATAAAATTGGTCCTAGCACAGAACCTTGTGGAACTCCATAATTAACTTTAGTCTGTGAAGAAGATTCCCCATTTACATGAACAAACTGTAATCTATTAGACAAATATGATTCAAACCACCGCAGCGCAGTGCCTTTAATACCTATGACATGCTCTAATCTCTGTAATAAAATTTTATGGTCAACAGTATCAAAAGCAGCACTGAGGTCCAACAGAACAAGCACAGAGATAAGTCCACTGTCCGAAGCCATAAGAAGATCATTTGTAACCTTCACTAATGCTGTTTCTGTACTATGATGAATTCTAAAACCTGACTGAACCTCTTCAAATAGACCATTCCT
Source organism: Thalassophryne amazonica (assembly GCF_902500255.1). Taxonomy (NCBI): domain Eukaryota; kingdom Metazoa; phylum Chordata; class Actinopteri; order Batrachoidiformes; family Batrachoididae; genus Thalassophryne; species Thalassophryne amazonica. Next base: position 13,046 of record NW_022986521.1, read on the forward strand.
CTGCAGGTCATCAGTTAGCTGTTTTACAACTACCCTCTCAAGAATCTTTGAGAGAAAAGGAAGGTTGGAGATTGGCCTATAATTAGCTAAAATAGCTGGGTCAAGTGATGGCTTTTTAAGTAATGGTTTAATTACTGCCACCTTAAAAGCCTGTGGTACATAGCCAACTAACAAAGATAAGTTGATCATATTTAAGATTGAAGCATTAAATAATGGTAGGACTTCCTTGAGCAGCCTGGCAGGAATGGGGTCTAATAAACATGTTGATGGTTTGGATGAAGTAACTAATGAAAATAACTCAGACAGAACAATCGGAGAGAAAGAGTCTAACCAAATACCGGCATCACTGAAAGCAGCCAAAGATAACGATACATCTTTGGGATGGTTATGAGTAATTTTTTCTCTAATAGTCAAAATTTTGTTAGCAAAGAAAGTCATGAAGTCATTACTAGTTAAAGTTAATGGAATACTCAGCTCAATAGAGCTCTGACTCTTTGTCAGCCTGGCTACAGTGCTGAAAAGAAACCTGGGGTTGTTCTTATTTTCTTCAATTAGTGATGAGTAGAAAGATGTCCTAGCTTTACGGAGGGCTTTTTTATAGAGCAACAAACTCTTTTTCCAGGCTAAGTGAAGATCTTCTAAATTAGTGAGACGCCATTTCCTCTCCAACTTACGGGTTATCTGCTTTAAGCTACGAGTTTGTGAGTTATACCACGGAGTCAGACACTTCTGATTTAAAGCTCTCTTTTTCAGAGGAGCTACAGCATCCAAAGTTGTCTTCAATGAGGATGTAAAACTATTGACGAGATACTCTAACTCCCTTACAGAGTTTAGGTAGCTACTCTGCTCTGTGTTGGTATATGACAATAGAGAACATAAAGAAGGAATCATATCCTTAAACCTAGTTACAGCGCTTTCTGAAAGACTTCTAGTGTAATGAAACTTATTCCCCACTGCAGGGTAGTCCATCAGGGTAAATGTAAATGTTATTAAAAAATGATCAGACAGAAGGGAGTTTTCAGGGAATACTGTTAAGTCTTGTATTTCCATACCATAAGTCAAAACAAGATCTAAGATATGATTAAAGTGGTGGGTGGACTCATTTACTTTTTGAGCAAAGCCAATAGAGTCTAATAATAGATTAAATGCAGTGTTGAGGCTGTCATTCTCAGCATCTGTGTGGATGTTAAAATCGCCCACTATAATTATCTTATCTGAGCTAAGCACTAAGTCAGACAGAAGGTCTGAAAATTCACAGAGAAACTCACAGTAACGACCAGGTGGACGATAGATAATAACAAATAAAATTGGTTTTTGGGACTTCCAATTTGGATGGAAAAGACTAAGAGACAAGCTTTCAAATGAATTAAAGCTCTGTCTAGGTTTTTGATTAATTAATAAGCTGGAATGGAAGATTGCTGCTAATCCTCCGCCCCGGCCCGTGCTACGAGCATTCTGACAGTTAGTGTGACTCGGGGGTGTTGACTCATTTAAACTAACATATTCATCCTGCTGTAACCAGGTTTCTGTAAGGCAGAATAAATCAATATGTTGATCAATTATTATATCATTTACCAACAGGGACTTAGAAGAGAGAGACCTAATGTTTAATAGACCACATTTAACTGTTTTAGTCTGTGGTGCAGTTGAAGGTGCTATATTATTTTTTCTTTTTGAATTTTTTTGCTTAAATAGATTTTTGCTGGTTATTGGTGGTCTGGAAGCAGGCACCGTCTCTACGGGGATGGGGTAATGAGGGGATGGCAGGGGGAGAGAAGCTGCAGAGAGGTGTATAAGACCACAGCTCTGCCTCCTGTTCCCAACGCTAGACAGTCACTTCGATGTCGCCTGCTCTGGCCCCCGGAAGACAATTGACAATGGTTGCTGGTGTCGCTAACTTCACATTTCTCAAAACAGAGTCGCCAATAACCAGAGTTTGATCCTCGGCGAGTGTATCGTCGAGTGGGGAAAAACGGTTAGAGATGTGCACGGGTTGACGGTGTACACGGGGCTTCTGTTTAGGGCTACGCTTCCTCCTCACAGTCACCCAGTCAGCCTGCTTTCCCGACTGCCCGGGATCCGCCAGGGGGGAACTAACGGTGGCTAAGCCACCTTGGTCCGCACCGACTACAGGGGCCTGGTTAGCTGTAGAATTTTCCACGGTGCGGAGCCGAGTCTCCAATTCGCCCAGCCTGGCCTCCAAAGCTACGAATAAGCTGCACTTATTACAAGTACCGTTACTGCTAAAGGAGGCCGAGGAATAACTAAACATTTCACACCCAGAGCAGAAAAGTGCGGGAGAGACAGGAGAAGCCGCCATGCTAAATCAGCTAAAAGCTAGTAGCTACGCAACCTAGTGGATTCCTAAAAACACGCAAAGTGAATAATGTGTAAATAATTTAGAGGTGATTCAGCAGAAGGAGTGCTTTAGTTAAGGCACCAGACAGGCCATGAAGCAGCACAAGTAACGCACGGCAACAGCGAACGCACGACAACGGTGCAAAAATAAAATAAAAATCCACTAGACAGGCTGTGGAGCAGCACAGGTAACGCACGACAACAGTGCTAAAATAAAATAAAAATCTACTGGACAGGCTGTGGAGCAGCACAGGTAACACACGACAATAATACGATAATGATGATGATGATGATGATGATGATATCAATTCAATCAATCAATTTTTTTTTTTATATAGCGCCAAATCACAACAAACAGTTGCCCCAAGGCGCTTTATATTGTAAGGCAAGGCCATACAATAATGATGTAAAACCCCAACGGTCAAAACGACCCCCTGTGAGCAAGCACTTGGCTACAGTGGGAAGGAAAAACTCCCTTTTAACAGGAAGAAACCTCCAGCAGAACCAGGCTCAGGGAGGGGCAGTCTTCTGCTGGGACTGGTTGGGGCTGAGGGAGAGAACCAGGAAAAAGACATGCTGTGGAGGGGAGCAGAGATCGATCACTAATGATTAAATGCAGAGTGGTGCATACAGAGCAAAAAGAGAAAGAAACAGTGCATCATGGGAACCCCCCAGCAGTCTACGTCTATAGCAGCATAACTAAGGGATGGTTCAGGGTCACCTGATCCAGCCCTAACTATAAGCTTTAGCAAAAAGGAAAGTTTTAAGCCTAATCTTAAAAGTAGAGAGGGTGTCTGTCTCCCTGATCTGAATTGGGAGCTGATTCCACAGGAGAGGAGCCTGAAAGCTGAAGGCTCTGCCTCCCATTCTACTCTTACAAACCCTAGGAACTACAAGTAAGCCTGCAGTCTGAGAGCGAAGCGCTCTATTGGGGTGATATGGTACTACGAGGTCCCTAAGATAAGATATAGTGATGATGATGGTGATTGTGATGATAGTGGTGGTGATGATGATGATGATGATGATCATGGTGATAGTGATATAGTGGTAATGATGATGATGGTGATTCTGGTGGTGATGATGATGATGATGGTGATGATGATGATGGTGATAGTGATATAGTGGTGATGATGATGATGGTGGTGATGATGGTGATGATAGTGATGATGGTGATGATGATGATGATGGACTGGACTGCATTTTTATATAGCGCTTTTCCGTCTGCATCAGATGCTCAAAGCGCTTTACACATCAATGCCTCACATTCACCCCGATGTCAGGCTGCTGCCATGCAAGGTGCCCACTACACACTGATGATGATGATGATGATGACGGTGACGATGGTGATGTTGATGATGATGATGGTGATGGTGATAGTAGCCACGTTTACATGGACACTTTATTTTTGATCTGATTGAATTCTATCCAATTGGTGGATCAGATTGTCCTGTTTACATGAACGTGCCCTAAAGTGATCTGCTTCCTGTGCGTGTTTACATGCACCATGGTTACCATCCAATTCAGTCAGTAGAGCAATCCCATAACTGTCAGGTTGCCAAATTAATTGGCACAAGTCAGAGGCAATGCCAGTTTCACAAAATTGCAAGGCTAACGTATTATCTTCCTTCAAATTTAAATGTTACAAAAGGAGATGAAATATTTAGGAATAGCGCTTAATCCAGATGTTAATGATATTATGGCTTATAATATGGACAAAGTGCTCATTAAAGTGAAAAACAATTTGGATAATTGGAACAAGTTACATTTGACACTATGGGGTAAGGTAAATATAATAAAGATGGCCGTGGCCCCTTTGATCAATTACTATACTGGAATGATACCAATGTGTATTCCAGGCCAAATTCTTTCAAGATATAATATGATTAAACACTTTCTTTGGGATGGTGGCAAACCTAGGATTAATATTGGCAAGATGTGTCAATCAAAAAAAGAAGGTGGTCTGGCCTTACCTAGCATAGAACATTATAGCATTTCATTTGAAATGTCTAAGCTGTGTAAACACTGGTCAAAAACTAAACCAGATCTGGATTAGGTTTTGACTGAACAGGAACTCACCTCTCTGTTCACTCCTATTTAGTTTTTAACTCAACAGGAAGACAATAAAGGGAAAGAGCTGGATAACCCTATTTTGAAATTTTCAAAACTAGTGTGGCTGGAGGTTCACAAAAAATGTATCATCTCTCCTTATTTCCAAAGGTATACATCCCTGTGGCACAATCCAAAAATTAGAATTAATAGAAAGACAATTTACTGGTCACATTGGTTAAAGAAAGGCATACGTGTAATTGGTGACCTATATGAAAAAGACAATTTTATGTCTTTTAATGACCTAAAGGGAAAGTTTAAATTGGAAGGGCATGGCCACTTTTGGAAATATTTACAAATTAGACATTGTTTGAAAGATCAAATAAATTTCCCCCCGGAGAAAAACCCCATGGAGAGTTTCTTATCACTGCCACCTTTACATTGTAAAGCATCAAAATGATTTAATGTACACCCTTGGGTTAAGAACAGTACACGGAAAAGTCTTATAATATGGGAAAAAGATTTAGGTTGCAACTTTGAGGAGGAAACATGGGATTCTATCATCTCTGAGAATGGGCGTTATATCAGGGAAGCTAAAGGTAAATTTATACAATACAAAATATTAAATAGGTATTATTTTACCCCATCTCGACTTTATAAGGTGGGCATTAGTAAAGATGACTTGTGCTGGAAATGCCAAAAAGAGAAAGGTACTTTGTTGCATGTTTTATGGGACTGTCCTCTGGTTTTTCCAATATGGAACAGAGTTGTAAAGCACATGGAGGGTTGGTTACAAATTACCTTTGTCGCCAAATCTGTGTCTGTTGGGAGACAGAAGTGTGGTACCGCAGGTTAATGAGTCAGTTTTTAGAGTGTTGTCTACGGGATTTGTCACTTGTGCTCGTCTTATTTTGATGGTATGGAAAGCGCCCCAGACTCCAACTCTCAAAACATGGAAAGAAAGAATGACTGAAAACGCAGCATGTGAAAAAATGCTGGGAAGGTTAAAAGGCAAAAATGAGGCTATATTAGAACAGTGGGACAGTTTTTGCTCCTATGCCTCTACTACCTGTTGCAGTTGATGTTTACGAGGTCTGTCCAAAAAGTATCGGACCTTTTAATTTTTTTCAAAACCAATATGGATTTGAATCACGTGTGATTCCATCAGCCAAGCTTGAACCTTCGTGCGCATGCGTGAGTTTTTTCACGCCTGTCGGTTGCGTCATTCGCCTGTGAGCAGGCTTTGAGTGAGCAGTGGTCCACCCCTCTCGTCGGATTTTTATTGCGAATAAATGTCTGAACGATTTGGAGCTTTGCTGCTGCTGATGATGATGGGATGATGGTGATGATGATGATGATGATGATGATGATGATGATAGTGGTGGTGATGATGATGGTGGTGGTGATGATGATGATGATGATAGTGGTAGTGGTGATGATGATGATGATGATGATGATGGTGATGATCAATTCAATCAATCAATTTTCTTTTTTATATAGCGCCAAATCACAACAAACAGTTGCCCCAAGGCGCTTTATATTGTAAGGCAAGGCCATACAATAATTATGTAAAACCCCAACGGTCAAAACGACCCCCTGTGAGCAAGCACTTGGCTACAGTGGGAAGGAAAAACTCCCTTTTAACAGGAAGAAACCTCCAGCAGAACCAGGCTCAGGGAGGGGCAGTCTTCTGCTGGGACTGGTTGGGGCTGAGGGAGAGAACCAGGAAAAAGACATGCTGTGGAGGGGAGCAGAGATCAATCACTAATGATTAAATGCAGAGTGGTGCATACAGAGCAAAAAGAGAAAGAAACAGTGCATCATGGGAACCCCCCAGCAGTCTACGTCTATAGCAGCATAACTAAGGGATGGTTCAGGGTCACCTGATCCAGCCCTAACTATAAGCTTTAGCAAAAAGGAAAGTTTTAAGCCTAATCTTAAAAGTAGAGAGGGTGTCTGTCTCCCTGATCTGAATTGGAAGCTGGTTCCACAGGAGAGGAGCCTGAAAGCTGAAGGCTCTGCCTCCCATTCTACTCTTACAAACCCTAGGAACTACAAGTAAGCCTGCACTCTGAGAGCGAAGCGCTCTATTGGGGTGATATGGTACTACGAGGTCCCTAAGATAAGATGGGACCTGATTATTCAAAACCTTATAAGTAAGAAGGAGAATTTTAAATTCTATTCTAGAATTAACAGGAAGCCAATGAAGAGAGGCCAATATGGGTGAGATATGCTCTCTCCTTCTAGTCCCCGTCAGTACTCTAGCTGCAGCATTTTGAATTAACTGAAGGCTTTTTAGGGAACTTTTAGGACAACCTGATAATAATGAATTACAATAGTCCAGCCTAGAGGAAATAAATGCATGAATTAGTTTTTCAGCATCACTCTAAGACAAGACCTTTCTAATTTTAGAGATATTGCGTAAATGCAAAAAAGCAGTCCTACATATTTGTTTAATATGCGCTTTGAATCAATCAATCAATCAATTTTTTTTTTATATAGCGCCAAATCACAACAAACAGTTGCCCCAAGGCGCTTTATATTGTAAGGCAAGGCCATACAATAATGATGTAAAACCCCAACGGTCAAAACGACCCCCTGTGAGCAAGCACTTGGCTACAGTGGGAAGGAAAAACTCCCTTTTAACAGGAAGAAACCTCCAGCAGAACCAGGCTCAGGGAGGGGCAGTCTTCTGCTGGGACTGGTTGGGGCTGAGGGAGAGAACCAGGAAAAAGACATGCTGTGGAGGGGAGCAGAGATCGATCACTAATGATTAAATGCAGAGTGGTGCATACATGCACATGAATTAGTTTTTCAGCATCACTCTGAGACAAGACCTTTCTGATTTTAGAGATATTGCGTAAATGCAAAAAAGCAGTCCTACATATTTGTTTAATATGCGCTTTGAATGACATATCCTGATCAAAAATGACTCCAAGATTTCTCACAGTATTACTAGAGGTCAGGGTAATGCCATCCAGAGTAAGGATCTGGTTAGACACCATGTTTCTAAGATTTGTGGGGCCAAGAACAATAACTTCAGTTTTATCTGAGTTTAAAAGCAGGAAATTAGAGGTCATCCATGTCTTTATGTCTGTAAGACAATCCTGCAGTTTAGCTAATTGGTGTGTGTCCTCTGGCTTCATGGATAGATAAAGCTGGGTATCATCTGCGTAACAATGAAAATTTAAGCAATACCGTCTAATAATACTGCCTAAGGGAAGCATATATAAAGTGAATAAAATTGGTCCTAGCACAGAACCTTGTGGAACTCCATAATTAACTTTAGTCTGTGAAGAAGATTCCCCATTTACATGAACAAATTGTAATCTATTAGACAAATATGATTCAAACCACCGCAGCGCAGTGCCTTTAATACCTATGGCATGCTCTAATCTCTGTAATAAAATTTTATGGTCAACAGTATCAAAAGCAGCACTGAGGTCTAACAGAACAAGCACAGAGATGAGTCCACTGTCCGAGGCCATAAGAAGATCATTTGTAACCTTCACTAATGCTGTTTCTGTACTATGATGAATTCTAAAACCTGACTGAAACTCTTCAAATAGACCATTCCTCTGCAGGTGATCAGTTAGCTGTTTTACAACTACCCTTTCAAGAATTTTTGAGAGAAAAGGAAGGTTGGATATTGGCCTATAATTAGCTAAGATAGCTGGGTCAAGTGATGGCTTTTTAAGTAATGGTTTAATTACTGCCACCTTAAAAGCCTGTGGTACATAGCCAACTAACAAAGATAGATTGATCATATTTAAGATCGAAGCATTAAATAATGGTAGGGCTTCCTTGAGCAGCCTGGTAGGAATGGGGTCTAATAAACATGTTGATGGTTTGGATGAAGTAACTAATGAAAATAACTCAGACAGAACAATCGGAGAGAAAGAGTCTAACCAAATACCGGCATCACTGAAAGCAGCCAAAGATAACGATACGTCTTTGGGATGGTTATGAGTAATTTTTTCTCTAATAGTTAAAATTTTGTTAGCAAAGAAAGTCATGAACTCATTACTAGTTAAAGATAATGGAATACTCAGCTCAATAGAGCTCTGACTCTTTGTCAGCCTGGCTACAGTGCTGAAAAGAAACCTGGGGTTGTTCTTATTTTCTTCAATTAGTGATGAGTAGAAAGATGTCCTAGCTTTACGGAGGGCTTTTTTATAGAGCAACAGACTCTTTTTCCAGGCTAAGTGAAGATCTTCTAAATTAGTGAGACGCCATTTCCTCTCCAACTTACGGGTTATCTGCTTTAAGCTACGAGTTTGAGAGTTATACCATGGAGTCAGACACTTCTGATTTAAAGCTCTCTTTTTCAGAGGAGCTACAGCATCCAAAGTTGTCTTCAATGAAGATGTAAAACTATTGATGAGATACTCTATCTCCCTTACAGAGTTTAGGTAGCTACTCTGCACTGTGTTGTTATATGGCATTAGAGAACATAAAGAAGGAATCATATCCTTAAACCTAGTTACAGCACTTTCTGAAAGACTTCTAGTGTAATGAAACTTATTCCCTACTGCTGGGTAGTCCATCAGAGTAAATGTAAATGTTATTAAAAAATGATCAGACAGAAGGGAGTTTTCAGGGAATACTGTTAAGTCTTCTATTTCCATACCATAAGTCAGAACAAGATCTAAGATATGATTAAAGTGGTGGGTGGACTCATTTACTTTTTGAGCAAAGCCGATAGAGTCTAATAATAGATTAAATGCAGTGTTGAGGCTGTCATTCTCAGCATCTGTGTGGATGTTAAAATCGCCCACTATAATTATCTTATCTGAGCTAAGCACTAAGTCAGACAAAAGGTCTGAAAATTCACAGAGAAACTCACAGTAACGACCAGGTGGACGATAGATAATAACAAATAAAACTGGTTTTTGGGACTTCCAATTTGGATGGACAAGACTAAGAGACAAGCTTTCAAATGAATTAAAGCTCTGTCTGGGTTTTTGATTAATTAATAAGCTGGAATGGAAGATTGCTGCTAATCCACCGCCCCGGCCCGTGCTACGAGCATTCTGACAGTTAGTGTGACTCGGGGGTGTTGACTCATTTAAACTAACATATTCATCCTGCTGTAACCAGGTTTCTGTAAGGCAGAATAAATCAATATGTTGATCAATTATTATATCATTTACCAACAGGGACTTAGAAGAGAGAGACCTAATGTTTAATAGACCACATTTAACTGTTTTAGTCTGTGGTGCAGTAGAAGGTGCTATATTATTTTTTCTTTTTGAATTTTTATGCTTAAATAGATTTTTGCTGGTTATTGGTAGTCTGGGAGCAGGCACCGTCTCTACGGGGATGGGGTAATGAGGGGATGGCAGGGGGAGAGAAGCTGCAGAGAGGTGTGTAAGACTACAACTCTGCTTCCTGGTCCCAACCCTGGATAGTCACGGTTTGGAGGATTTAAGAAAATTAGCCAGATTTCTAGAAATGAGAGCTGCTCCATCCAAAGTGGGATGGATGCCGTCTCTCCTAACAAGACCAGGTTTTCCCCAGAAGCTTTGCCAATTATCTATGAAGCCCACCTCATTTTTTGGACACCACTCAGACAGCCAGCAATTCAAGGAGAACATGCGGCTGAACATGTCACTCCCGGTCTGATTGGGGAGGGGCCCAGAGAAAACTACAGAGTCCGACATTGTTTTTGCAAAGTTACACACCGATTTAATGTTAATTTTAGTGACCTCCGATTGGCGTAACCGGGTGTCATTACTGCCGACGTGAATTACAATCTTACCAAATTTACGCTTAGCCTTAACCAGCAGTTTCAAATTTCCTTCAATGTCGCCTGCTCTGGCCCCCGGAAGACAATTGACTATGGTTGCTGGTGTCGCTAACTTCACATTTCTCAAAACAGAGTCGCCAATAACCAGAGTTTGATCCTCGGCGGGTGTGTCGTCGAGTGGGGAAAAACGGTTAGAAATGTGAACGGGTTGGCGGTGTACACGGGGCTTCTGTTTAGGGCTACGCTTCCTCCTCACAGTCACCCAGTCGGCCTGCTTTCCCGGCTGCTCGGGATCTGCCAGAGGGGAACTAACGGCGGCTAAGCTACCTTGGTCCGCACCGACTACAGGGGCCTGGCTAGCTGTAGAATTTTCCACGGTGCGGAGCCGAGTCTCCAATTCGCCCAGCCTGGCCTCCAAAGCTACGAATAAGCTACACTTATTACAAGTACCATTACTGCTAAAGGAGGCCGAGGAATAACTAAACATTTCACACCCAGAGCAGAAAAGTGCGGGAGAGACAGGAGAAGCCGCCATGCTAAATCGGCTAAGAGCTAGTAGCTACGCTAAGCTAGCGGATTCCTAAAAACACGCAAAGTGAATAATGTGTAAATAATTTAGAGGTGATTCAGCAGAATGAGTGCTTTAGTTAAGGCACGTAAAGATTACACTGGGAAACAAATCGTAATCTAGATAACTAGATCAATCTAACTGCGCAGATTAAACAGCTAACAGATACAGAAAAACACCGCTGTGCTCCGGAACAGGAAGTGATACAATACCGCAGTGAGAGCCAACCACCAGTAGACATATCCTGATCAAAAATGACTCCAAGATTTCTCACAGTATTACTAGAGGTCAGGGTAATGCCATCCAGAGTAAGGATCTGGTTAGACACCATGTTTCTAAGATTTGTGGGGCCAAGTACAATAACTTCAGTTTTATCTGAGTTTAAAAGCAGGAAATTAGAGGTCATCCATGTCTTTATGTCTGTAAGACAATCCTGCAGTTTAGCTAATTGGTGTGTGTCCTCTGGCTTCATGGATAGATAACGCTGGGTATCATCTGCGTAACAATGAAAATTTAAGCAATACTGTCTAATAATACTGCCTAAGGGAAGCATGTATAAAGTGAATAAAATTGGTCCTAGCACAGAACCTTGTGGAACTCCATAATTAACTTTAGTCTGTGAAGAAGATTCCCCATTTACATGAACAAATTGTAATCTATTAGACAAATATGATTCAAACCACCGCAGCGCAGTGCCTTTAATACCTATGGCATGCTCTAATCTCTGTAATAAAATTTTATGGTCAACAGTATCAAAAGCAGCACTGAGGTCTAACAGAACAAGCACAGAGATGAGTCCACTGTCCGAGGCCATAAGAAGATCATTTGTAACCTTCACTAATGCTGTTTCTGTACTATGATGAATTCTAAAACCTGACTGAAACTCTTCAAATAGACCATTCCTCTGCAGATGATGTTAGCTGTTTTACAACTACCCTTTCAAGAATTTTTGAGAGAAAAGGAAGGTTGGAGATTGGCCTATAATTAGCTAAGATAGCTGGGTCAAGTGATGGCTTTTTAAGTAATGGTTTAATTACTGCGACCTTAAAAGCCTGTGGTACATAGCCAACTAAAAAAGATAGATTGATCATATTTAAGATCGAAGCATTAAATAATGGTAGGGCTTCCTTGAGCAGCCTGGTAGGAATGGGGTCTAATAGACATGTTGATGGTTTGGATGAAGTAACTAATGAAAATAACTCAGACAGAACAATCGGAGAGAAAGAGTCTAACCAAATACCGGCATCACTGAAAGCAGCCAAAGATAACGATACGTCTTTGGGATGGTTATGAGTAATTTTTTCTCTAATAGTTAAAATTTTGTTAGCAAAGAAAGTCATGAAGTCATTACTAGTTAAAGTTAATGGAATACTCAGCTCAATAGAGCTCTGACTCTTTGTCAGCCTGGCTACAGTGCTGAAAAGAAACCTGGGGTTGTTCTTATTTTCTTCAATTAGTGATGAGTAGAAAGATGTCCTAGCTTTACGGAGGGCTTTTTTATAGAGCAACAGACTCTTTTTCCAGGCTAAGTGAAGATCTTCTAAATTAGTGAGACGCCATTTCCTCTCCAACTTACGGGTTATCTGCTTTAAGCTACGAGTTTGTGAGTTATACCACGGAGTCAGGCACTTCTGATTTAAAGCTCTCTTTTTCAGAGGAGCTACAGCATCCAAAGTTGTCTTCAATGAGGATGTAAAACTATTGACGAGATACTCTATCTCACTTACAGAGTTTAGGTAGCTACTCTGCACTGTGTTGGTATATGGCATTAGAGAACATAAAGAAGGAATCATATCCTTAAACCTAGTTACAGCGCTTTCTGAAAGACCTCTAGTGTAATGAAACTTATTCCCCACTGCTGGGTAGTCCATCAGAGTAAATGTAAATGTTATTAAGAAATGATCAGACAGAAGGGAGTTTTCAGGGAATACTGTTAAGTCTTCTATTTCCATACCATAAGTCAGAACAAGATCTAAGATATGATTAAAGTGGTGGGTGGACTCATTTACATTTTGAGCAAAGCCAATAGAGTCTAATAATAGATTAAATGCAGTGTTGAGGCTGTCATTCTCAGCATCTGTGTGGATGTTAAAATCGCCCACTATCAATCAATCAATCAATTTTTTTTTTATATAGCGCCAAATCACAACAAACAGTTGCCCCAAGGCGCTTTATATTGTAAGGCAAGGCCATACAATAATGATGTAAAACCCCAACGGTCAAAACGACCCCCTGTGAGCAAGCACTTGGCTACAGTGGGAAGGAAAAACTCCCTTTTAACAGGAAGAAACCTCCAGCAGAACCAGGCTCAGGGAGGGGCAGTCTTCTGCTGGGACTGGTTGGGGCTGAGGGAGAGAACCAGGAAAAAGACATGCTGTGGAGGGGAGCAGAGATCGATCACTAATGATTAAATGCAGAGTGGTGCATACAGAGCAAAAAGAGAAAGAAACAGTGCATCATGGGAACCCCCCAGCAGTCTACGTCTATAGCAGCATAACTAAGGGATGGTTCAGGGTCACCTGATCCAGCCCTAACTATAAGCTTTAGCAAAAAGGAAAGTTTTAAGCCTAATCTTAAAAGTAGAGAGGGTGTCTGTCTCCCTGATCTGAATTGGGAGCTGGTTCCACAGGAGAGGAGCCTGAAAGCTGAAGGCTCTGCCTCCCATTCTACTCTTACAAACCCTAGGAACTACAAGTAAGCCTGCAGTCTGAGAGCGAAGCGCTCTATTGGGGTGATATGGTACTACGAGGTCCCTAAGATAAGATGGGACCTGATTATTCAAAACCTTATAAGTAAGAAGAAGAATTTTAAATTCTATTCTAGAATTAACAGGAAGCCAATGAAGAGAGGCCAATATGGGTGAGATATGCTCTCTCCTTCTAGTCCCCGTCAGCACTCTAGCTGCAGCATTTTGAATTAACTGAAGGCTTTTTAGGGAACTTTTAGGACAACCTGATAATAATGAATTACAATAGTCCAGCCTAGAGGAAATAAATGCATGAATTAGTTTTTCAGCATCACTCTGAGACAAGACCTTTCTGATTTTAGAGATATTGCGTAAATGCAAAAAAGCAGTCCTACATATTTGTTTAATATGCGCTTTGAATGACATATCCTGATCAAAAATGACTCCAAGATTTCTCACAGTATTACTAGAGGTCAGGGTAATGCCATCCAGAGTAAGGATCTGGTTAGACACCATGTTTCTAAGATTTGTGGGGCCAAGTACAATAACTTCAGTTTTATCTGAGTTTAAAAGCAGGAAATTAGAGGTCATCCATGTCTTTATGTCTGTAAGACAATCCTGCAGTTTAACTAATTGGTGTGTGTCGTCTGGCTTCATGGATAGATAAAGCTGGGTATCATCTGCGTAACAATGAAAATTTAAGCAATACCGTCTAATAATACTGCCTAAGGGAAGCATATATAAAGTGAATAAAATTGGTCCTAGCACAGAACCTTGTGGAACTCCATAATTAACTTTAGTCTGTGAAGAAGATTCCCCATTTACATGAACAAATTGTAATCTATTAGACAAATATGATTCAAACCACCGCAGCGCAGTGCCTTTAATACCTATGGCATGCTCTAATCTCTGTAATAAAATTTTATGGTCAACAGTATCAAAAGCAGCACTGAGGTCTAACAGAACAAGCACAGAGATGAGTCCACTGTCCGAGGCCATAAGAAGATCATTTGTAACCTTCACTAATGTTGTTTCTGTACTATGATGAATTCTAAAACCTGACTGAAACTCTTCAAATAGACCATTCCTCTGCAGATGATCAGTTAGCTGTTTTACAACTACCCTTTCAAGAATTTTTGAGAGAAAAGGAAGGTTGGAGATTGGCCTATAATTAGCTAAGATAGCTGGGTCAAGTGATGGCTTTTTAAGTAATGGTTTAATTACTGCCACCTTAAAAGCCTGTGGTACATAGCCAACTAACAAAGATAGATTGATCATATTTAAGATCGAAGCATTAAATAATGGTAGGGCTTCCTTGAGCAGCCTGGTAGGAATGGGGTCTAATAAACATGTTGATGGTTTGGATGAAGTAACTAATGAAAATAACTCAGACAGAACAATCGGAGAGAAAGAGTCTAACCAAATACCGGCATCACTGAAAGCAGCCAAAGATAACGATACGTCTTTGGGATGGTTATGAGTAATTTTTTCTCTAATAGTTAAAATTTTGTTAGCAAAGAAAGTCATGAACTCATTACTAGTTAAAGTTAATGGAATACTCAGCTCAATAGAGCTCTGACTCTTTGTCAGCCTGGCTACAGTGCTGAAAAGAAACCTGGGGTTGTTCTTATTTTCTTCAATTAGTGATGAGTAGAAAGATGTCCTAGCTTTACGGAGGGCTTTTTTATAGAGCAACAGACTCTTTTTCCAGGCTAAGTGAAGATCTTCTAAATTAGTGAGACGCCATTTCCTCTCCAACTTACGGGTTATCTGCTTTAAGCTACGAGTTTGAGAGTTATACCATGGAGTCAGACACTTCTGATTTAATGCTCTCTTTTTCAGAGGAGCTACAGCATCCAAAGCTGTCTTCAATGAGGATGTAAAACTATTGACGAGATACTCTATCTCCCTTACAGAGTTTAGGTAGCTACTCTGCACTGTGTTGTTATATGGCATTAGAGAACATAAAGAAGGAATCATATCCTTAAACCTAGTTACAGCGCTTTCTGAAAGACTTCTAGTGTAATGAAACTTATTCCCTACTGCTGGGTAGTCCATCAGAGTAAATGTAAATGTTATTAAAAAATGATCAGACAGAAGGGAGTTTTCAGGGAATACTGTTAAGTCTTCTATTTCCATACCATAAGTCAGAACAAGATCTAAGATATGATTAAAGTGGTGGGTGGACTCATTTACTTTTTGAGCAAAGTCAATAGAGTCTAATAATAGATTAAATGCAGTGTTGAGGCTGTCATTCTCAGCATCTGTGTGGATGTTAAAATCGCCCACTATAATTATCTTATCTGAGCTAAGCACTAAGTCAGACAAAAGGTCTGAAAATTCACAGAGAAACTCACAGTAACGACCAGGTGGACGATAGATAATAACAAATAAAACTGTTTTTTGGGACTTCCAATTTGGATTGACAAGACTAAGAGTCAAGCTTTCAAATGAATTAAAGCTCTGTCTGGGTTTTTGATTAATTAATAAGCTGGAATGGAAGATTGCTGCTAATCCTCCGCCTCGGCCCGTGCTACGAGCATTCTGACAGTTAGTGTGACTCGGGGGTGTTGACTCATTTAAACTAACATATTCATCCTGCTGTAACCAGGTTTCTGTAAGGCAGAATAAATCAATATGTTGATCAATTATTATATCATTTACCAACAGGGACTTAGAAGGGAGAGACCTAATGTTTAATAGACCACATTTAACTGTTTTAGTCTGTGGTGCAGTTGAAGGTGCCATATTATTTTTTCTTTTTGAATTTTTATGCTTAAATAGATTTTTGCTGGTTATTGGTGGTCTGGGAGCAGACACCGTCTCTACGGGGATGGGGTAATGAGGGGATGGCAGGGGGAGAGAAGCTGCAGAGAGGTGTGTAAGACTACAACTCTGCTTCCTGGTCCCAACCCTGGATAGTCACGGTTTGGAGGATTTAAGAAAATTGGCCAGATTTCTAGAAATGAGAGCTGCTCCATCCAAAGTGGGATGGATGCCGTCTCTCCTAACAAGACCAGGTTTTCCCCAGAAGCTTTGCCAATTATCTATGAAGCCCACCCCAGTTTTTGGACACCACTCAGACAGCCAGCAATTCAAGGAGAACATGCGGCTAAACATGTCACTCCCGGTCCGATTGGGGAGGGACCCAGAGAAAACTACAGAGTCCAACATTGTTTTTGCAAAGTTACACACCGATTCAATGTTAATTTTAGTGACCTCCGATTGGCGTAACCGGGTGTCATTACTGCCGACGTGAATTACAATCTTACCAAATTTACGCTTAGCCTTAGCCAGCAGTTTCAAATTTCCTTCAATGTCACCTGCTCTGGCCCCCGGAAGACAATTGACTATGGTTGCTGGTGTCGCTAACTTCACATTTCTCAAAACAGAGTCGCCAATAACCAGAGTTTGATCCTCGGCGGGTGTGTCGTCGAGTGGGGAAAAACGGTTAGAAATGTGAACGGGTTGGCGGTGTACACGGGGCTTCTGTTTAGGGCTACGCTTCCTCCTCACAGTCACCCAGTCGGCCTGCTTTCCCGGCTGCTCGGGATCTGCCAGAGGGGAACTAACGGCGGCTAAGCTACGTTGGTCCGCACCGACTACAGGGGCCTGGCTAGCTGTAGAATTTTCCACGGTGTGGAGCCGAGTCTCCAATTCGCCCAGCCTGGCCTCCAAAGCTATGAATAAGCTACACTTATTACAAGTACCATTACTACTAAAGGATGCCGAGGAATAACTAAACATTTCACACCCAGAGCAGAAAAGTGCGGGAGAGACAGGAGAAGCCGCCATGGTAAATCGGCTAAGAGCTAGTAGCCGCGCTAAGCTAGCGGATTCCTAAAAACACGCAAAGTGAATAATGTGTAAATAATTTAGAGGTGATTCAGCAGAAGGAGTGCTTTAGTTAAGGCACGTAAAGATTACACTGTGAAACAAATCGTTATCTAGATAACTAGATCAATCTAACTGCGCAGATTAAACAGCTAACAGATACAGCAAAACACCGCTGTGCTCCGGAACAGGAAGTGATACAATACCGCAGTGAGAGCCAACCACCAGTAGAGGCAAGCAATGATGATGGTGATGATGACAATGATGATGATGATGTTAGTGGTGATGATCATGGTGATGATGATGATGATGATGATGATGGTGATGATGATGTGATGATGACAATGATGATGATGATGATGATGATGATAGTGGTGATGATGATGGTGATAGTGGTGATAATAAATAATAAATAAATAATATAGCACCTTAAACTGCACCACAGACTAAAACAGTTAAATGTGGTTTATTAAACATTAGGTCTCTCCGAAGTCCCTGTTAGTAAATGATATAATTAATCAACATATTGATTTATTCTGCCTTACAGAAACCTGGTTACAGCAGGATGAATATGTTAGTTTAAATGAGTCAACTCCCCCGAGTCACACTAACTGTCAGAATGCTTGAAGCACGGGCTGAGGAGGAGGATTAGCAGCAATCTTCCACTCCAGCTTATTAATTAATCAAAAACCCAGACAGAGCTTTAATTCATTTGAAAGCTTGACTCTTAGTCTTGTCCATCCAAATTGGAAGTCCCAAAAACCAGTTTTATTTGTTATTATCTATCGTCCTCCTGGTCGTTACTGTGAGTTTCTCTGTGAATTTTCGGACCTTTTGTCTGACTTAGTGCTTAGCTCAGATAAGATAATTATAGTGGGCAATTTTAACATCCACATAGATGCTGAGAATGACAGCCTCAATACTGCATTTAATCTATTATTAGACTCAATTGGCTTCGCTCAAAATGTAAATGAGTCCACTCACCACTTTAACCATACTTTAGATATTGTTCTGACTTATGGTATGGAAATTGAAGACTTAACAGTATTCCCTGAAAACTCTCTTCTGTCTGATCATTTCTTAATAACATTTACATTTACTCTGATGGACTACCCAGCAGTGGGGAATAAGTTTCATTACACTAGAAGTCTTTCAGAAAGCGCTGTAACTAGGTTTAAGG
The DNA here is from genome assembly GCF_902500255.1 of Thalassophryne amazonica. Classification (NCBI taxonomy): domain Eukaryota; kingdom Metazoa; phylum Chordata; class Actinopteri; order Batrachoidiformes; family Batrachoididae; genus Thalassophryne; species Thalassophryne amazonica. The sequence goes on from NW_022986521.1 coordinate 31,467, forward strand.
ATATGATTCCTTCTTTATGTTCTCTAATGCCATATACCAACACAGTGCAGAGTAGCTACCTAAACTCTGTGAGTGAGATAGATTATCTCATCAATAGTTTTACATCCTCATTGAGCACAACTTTGGATGCTGTAGCTCCTCTGAAAAAGAGAGCCTTAAATCAGAAGTGCCTGACTTCGTGGTATAACTCACAAACTCGTAGCTTAAAGCAGATAACCCGTAAGTTGGAGAGGAAATGGCATCTCAGTAATTTAGAAGATCTTCAGTTAGCCTGGAAAAAGAGTCTGTTGCTCTATAAAAAAAGCCCTCCGTAAAGCTAGGACATCTTACTACTCATCACTAATTGAAGAAAATAAGAACAACCCCAGGTTTCTTTTCAGCACTGTAGCCAGGCTGACAAAAAGTCAGAGCTCTATTGAGCCGAGTATTCCTTTAACTTTAACTAGTAATGACTTCATGACTTTCTTTGCTAATAAAATTTTAACTATTAGAGAAAAAATTACTCATAACCATCCCAAAGACATATCGTTATCTTTGGCTGCTTTCAGTGATGCTGGTATTTGGTTAGACTCTTTCTCTCCGATTGTTCTGTCTGAGTTATTTTCATTAGTCACTTCCTCCAAACCATCAACATGTCTATTAGACCCCATTCCTACCAGGCTGCTCAAGGAAGCCCTACCATTAATTAATGCTTCGATCTTAAATATGATCAATCTATCTTTGTTAGTTGGCTATGTACCACAGGCTTTTAAGGTGGCAGTAATTAAACCATTACTTAAAAAGCCATCACTTGACCCAGCTATCTTAGCTAATTATAGGCCAATCTCCAACCTTCCTTTTCTCTCAAAAATTCTTGAAAGGGTAGTTGTAAAACAGCTAACTGATCATCTGCAGAGGAATGGTCTATTTGAAGAGTTTCAGTCAGGTTTTAGAATTCATCATAGTACAGAAACAGCATTAGTGAAGGTTACAAATTTGCAAAAATCTAAAAAAATAAAAAAATCATGTCATTATGGAGTATTGTGTGTGTGAAGGGAAAAAAAAAAGAATTTCATCCATTTTGGAATAAGGCTGTAACATAAAAAATGTGGAAAAAGTGAAGCGCTGTGAATACTTTCCAGATGCACCTCGTCTTTCCAGCTCATCTCCTTCTTTACCACAAATAAAGTTAAGTTAAGTGACATTAGGCAGTCAAGATCTGTTAAGCTTTTCAAAATTAGTCACAAGATACTTTTGTTCTTGAATGCCACTGTTAAAGGGCAGTTTTTTGTTGTATTTTATATATTTCCTATTTTATATATTTTCTTTTAAATCATTGAGAATTATATGGTGGTATTCATTGTTTTTATTGTATTTTACTTTGTGCAACACTTTGTATGTACAGTAGTGTTCAGAATAATAGTAGTTCTATGTGACTAAAAAGATTAATCCAGGTTTTGAGTGTTGGGAAAGTGTAGGAACACGGACCCACAACAGGGGGCGCAAATGAACGGACAATGGAA
>NW_022986522.1:0-32961 GCF_902500255.1 Thalassophryne amazonica
TCACTTTGTTTCACTGTCTCTCTCACTGTCTCCCTCACTTTGTCTCACTCTGTCTCTCTCACTCTCTCAGTTTGTCTTACTGTGTCTCTCTCTCACTTTGTCTCACTGTGTCTCTCTCACTTTGAATTACTGTTTCTCACTTTGTTTCACTGTCTCTCTCACTGTCTCCCTCACTTTGTCTCACTGTCTCTCTCACTTTGAATTACTGTTTCTCACTTTGTTTCACTGTCTCTCTCACTGTCTCCCTCACTTTGTCTCACTCTGTCTCTCTCACTTTGAATTACTGTTTCTCACTTTGTTTCACTCTCTCTCTCTCACTTTGTCTCAGTCTGTCTCACTTTGTCTCACTGTGACTCTCTCACTGTCTCTCTGTTTGTCTCACTGTCTCTCTTACTTTGAATTACTGTTTCTCACTTTGTTTCACTGTCTCTCTCACTGTCTCCCTCACTTTGTCTCACTCTGTCTCTCTCACTCTGTCTCAGTTTGTCTTACTGTGTCTCTCTCTCACTCTCTCTCACTTTGTCTCACTGTGTCTCTCTCACTTTGAATTACTGTTTCTCACTTTGTTTCATTCTCTCTCTCTCACTCTGTCTTACTGTGTCTTTCTCACTCATTCACACTTTGTCTCAGTGTGTCTCTCACACTTTGACTTTGTGTCTCTCTCACTGTCTTTCACAATTTGTCTCACTGTCTCTCTAACTTTGAATTACTGTTTCTCACTTTGTTTCACTCTCTCTCTCTCACTCTGTCTCACTTTGTCTCACTGTGTCTCTCTCACTGTCTTTCACACTTTGTCTCACTGTGTCTCTCACTTTGAATTACTGTTTCTCACTTTGTTTCACTCTCTCTCTCTCTCACTTTGTCTCACTGTGTCTCTCTCACTGTCTTTCACACTTTGTCTCACTGTGTCTCTCACTTTGAATTACTGTTTCTCACTTTTTCACTCTCTCTCTCTCACTCTCTCACTTTGTCTCACTGTGTCTCTCTCACTGTCTTTCACACTTTGTCTCACTGTGTCTCTCACTTTGAATTACTGTTTCTCACTTTGTTTCACTCTCTCTCTCTCACTCTCTCACTTTGTCTCACTGTGTCTCTGTCACTGTCTTTCACACTTTGTCTCACTGTGTCTCTCACTTTGAATTACTGTTTCTCACTTTTTCACTCTCTCTCTCTCACTCTGTCTCACTTTGTCTCACTGTGTCTCTCTCACTGTCTTTCACACTTTGTCTCACTGTGTCTCTCACTTTGAATTACTGTTTCTCACTTTGTTTCTCTCTCTCACTCTGTCTCACTTTGTCTCACTGTGTCTCTCTCACTGTTTTTCACACTTTGTCTCACTGTCTCTCTCACTTTGAATTACTGTTTCTCACTTTGTTTCACTCTCTCTCTCTCACTCTGTCTCACTTTGTCTTACTGTGTTTCTCTCACTATCTTTCACACTTTGTCTCACTGTGTCACTGGTTCTGACACAGACGTGAGGTATTAAAGGGCTCCAGTCTTTGTGACATGGTTCTCTGATATTTTTCATCCCACATTTTTCATCCCACAGTCTTGCTTGCCTCTACTGGTGGTTGGCTCTCACTGCGGTATTGTATCACTTCCTGTTCCGGAGCACAGCGGTGTTTTTCTGTATCTGTTAGCTGTTTAATCTGCGCAGTTAGATTGATCTAGTTATCTAGATTACGATTTGTTTCCCAGTGTAATCTTTACGTGCCTTAACTAAAGCACTCCTTCTGCTGAATCACCTCTAAATTATTTACACATTATTCACTTTGCGTGTTTTTAGGAATCCGCTAGCTTAGCGTAGCTACTAGCTCTTAGCCGATTTAGCATGGCGGCTTCTCCTGTCTCTCCCGCACTTTTCTGCTCTGGGTGTGAAATGTTTAGTTATTCCTCGGCCTCCTTTAGCAGTAATGGTACTTGTAATAAGTGTAGCTTATTCATAGCTTTGGAGGCCAGGCTGGGCGAATTGGAGACTCGGCTCCGCACCGTGGAAAATTCTACAGCTAGCCAGGCCCCTGTAGTCAGTGCGGACCAAGGTAGCTTAGCCGCCGTTAGTTACCCCCTGGCAGATCCCGAGCAGCCGGGAAAGCAGGCCGACTGGGTGACTGTGAGGAGGAAGCGTAGCCCTAAACAGAAGCCCCGTGTACACCGCCAACCCGTTCACATCTCTAACCGTTTTTCCCCACTCGACGACACACCCGCCGAGGATCAAACTCTGGTTATTGGCGACTCTGTTTTGAGAAATGTGAAGTTAGCGACACCAGCAACCATAGTCAGTTGTCTTCCGGGGACCAGAGCAGGCGACATTGAAGGAAATTTGAAACTGCTGGCTAAGGCTAAGCGTAAATTTGGTAAGATTGTAATTCACGTCGGCAGTAATGACACCCGGTTACGCCAATCGGAGGTCACTAAAGTTAACATTAAATCGGTGTGTAACTTTGCAAAAACAATGTCGGACTCTGTAGTTTTCTCTGGGCCCCTCCCCAATCGGACCGGGAGTGACATGTTTAGCCGCATGTTCTCCTTGAATTGCTGGCTGTCTGAGTGGTGTCCAAAAAATGAGGTGGGCTTCATAGATAATTGGCAAAGCTTCTGGGGAAAACCTGGTCTTGTTAGGAGAGACGGCATCCATCCCACTTTGGATGGAGCAGCTCTCATTTCTAGAAATCTGGCCAATTTTCTTAAATCCTCCAAACCGTGACTATCCAGGGTTGGGACCAGGAAGCAGAGTTGTAGTCTTACACACCTCTCTGCAGCTTCTCTCCCCCTGCCATCCCCTCATTACCCCATCCCCGTAGAGACGGTGCCTGCTCCAAGACTACCAATAACCAGCAAAAATCTATTTAAGCATAAAAATTCAAAAAGAAAAAATAATATAGCACCTTCAACTGCACCACAGACTAAAACAGTTAAATGTGGTCTATTAAACATTAGGTCTCTCTCTTCTAAGTCCCTGTTGGTAAATGATATAATAATTGATCAACATATTGATTTATTCTGCCTTACAGAAACCTGGTTACAGCAGGATGAATATGTTAGTTTAAATGAGTCAACACCCCCGAGTCACACTAACTGTCAGAATGCTCGTAGCACGGGCCGAGGGGGAGGATTAGCAGCAATCTTCCATTCCAGCTTATTAATTAATCAAAAACCCAGACAGAGCTTTAATTCATTTGAAAGCTTGTCTCTTAGTCTTGTCCATCCAAATTGGAAGTCCCAAAAAACAGTTTTATTTGTTATTATCTATCGTCCACCTGGTCGTTACTGTGAGTTTCTCTGTGAATTTTCAGACATTTTGTCTGACTTAGTGCTTAGCTCAGATAAGATAATTATAGTGGGCGATTTTAACATCCACACAGATGCTGAGAATGACAGCCTCAACACTGCATTTAATCTATTATTAGACTCTATTAGCTTTGCTCAAAAAGTAAATGAGTCCACCCACCACTTTAATCATATCTTAGATCTTGTTCTGACTTATGGTATGGAAATAGAAGACTTAACAGTATTCCCTGAAAACTCCCTTCTGTCTGATCATTTCTTAATAACATTTACATTTACTCTGATGGACTACCCAGCAGTGGGGAATAAGTTTCATTACACTAGAAGTCTTTCAGAAAGCGCTGTAACTAGGTTTAAGGATATGATTCCTTCTTTATGTTCTCTAATGCCATATACCAACACAGTGCAGAGTAGCTACCTAAACTCTGTAAGGGAGATAGAGTATCTCGTCAATAGTTTTACATCCTCATTGAAGACAACTTTGGATGCTGTAGCTCCTCTGAAAAAGAGAGCTTTAAATCAGAAGTGCCTGACTCCGTGGTATAACTCACAAACTCGTAGCTTAAAGCAGATAACCCGTAAGTTGGAGAGGAAATGGCGTCTCACTAATTTAGAAGATCTTCACTTAGCCTGGAAAAAGAGTCTGTTGCTCTATAAAAAAGCCCTCCGTAAAGCTAGGACATCTTTCTACTCATCACTAATTGAAGAAAATAAGAACAACCCCAGGTTTCTTTTCAGCACTGTAGCCAGGCTGACAAAGAGTCAGAGCTCTATTGAGCTGAGTATTCCATTAACTTTAACTAGTAATGAGTTCATGACTTTCTTTGCTAACAAAATTTTAACTATTAGAGAAAAAATTACTCATAACCATCCCAAAGACGTATCGTTATCTTTGGCTGCTTTCAGTGATGCCGGTATTTGGTTAGACTCTTTCTCTCCGATTGTTCTGTCTGAGTTATTTTCATTAGTTACTTCATCCAAACCATCAACATGTTTATTAGACCCCATTCCTACCAGGCTGCTCAAGGAAGCCCTACCATTATTTAATGCTTCGATCTTAAATATGATCAATCTATCTTTGTTAGTTGGCTATGTACCACAGGCTTTTAAGGTGGCAGTAATTAAACCATTACTTAAAAAGCCATCACTTGACCCAGCTATCTTAGCTAATTATAGGCCAATCTCCAACCTTCCTTTTCTCTCAAAAATTCTTGAAAGGGTAGTTGTAAAACAGCTAACTGATCATCTGCAGAGGAATGGTCTATTTGAAGAGTTTCAGTCAGGTTTTAGAATTCATCATAGTACAGAAACAGCATTAGTGAAGGTTACAAATGATCTTCTTATGACCTCGGACAGTGGACTCATCTCTGTGCTTGTTCTGTTAGACCTCAGTGCTGCTTTTGATACTGTTGACCATAAAATTTTATTACAGAGATTAGAGCATGCCATAGGTATTAAAGGCACTGCGCTGCGGTGGTTTGAATCATATTTGTCTAATAGATTACAATTTGTTCATGTAAATGGGGAATCTTCTTCACAGACTAAAGTTAATTATGGAGTTCCACAAGGTTCTGTGCTAGGACCAATTTTATTCACTTTATATATGCTTCCCTTAGGCAGTATTATTAGAGGGTATTGCTTAAATTTTCATTGTTACGCAGATGATACCCAGCTTTATCTATCCATGAAGCCAGACGACACACACCAATTAGCTAAACTGCAGGATTGTCTTACAGACATAAAGACATGGATGACCTCTAATTTCCTGCTTTTAAACTCAGATAAAACTGAAGTTATTGTACTTGGCCCCACAAATCTTAGAAACATGGTGTCTAACCAGATCTTACTCTGGATGGCATTACCCTGACCTCTAGTAATACTGTGAGAAATCTTGGAGTCATTTTTGATCAGGATATGTCATTCAAAGCGCATATTAAACAAATATGTAGGACTGCTTTTTTGCATTTACGCAATATCTCTAAAATCAGAAAGGTCTTGTCTCAGAGTGATGCTGAAAAACTAATTCATGCATTTATTTCCTCTAGGCTGGACTATTGTAATTCATTATTATCAGGTTGTCCTAAAAGTTCCCTAAAAAGCCTTCAGTTAATTCAAAATGCTGCAGCTAGAGTGCTGACGGGGACTAGAAGGAGAGAGCATATCTCACCCATATTGGCCTCTCTTCATTGGCTTCCTGTTAATTCTAGAATAGAATTTAAAATTCTTCTTCTTACTTATAAGGTTTTGAATAATCAGGTCCCTTCTTATCTTAGGGACCTCGTAGTACCATATCACCCCAATAGAGCGCTTCGCTCTCAGACTGCAGGCTTACTTGTAGTTCCTAGGGTTTGTAAGAGTAGAATGGGAGGCAGAGCCTTCAGCTTTCAGGCTCCTCTCCTGTGGAACCAGCTCCCAATTCAGATCAGGGAGACAGACACCCTCTCTACTTTTAAGATTAGGCTTAAAACTTTCCTTTTTGCTAAAGCTTATAGTTAGGGCTGGATCAGGTGACCCTGAACCATCCCTTAGTTATGCTGCTATAGACGTAGACTGCTGGGGGTTCCCATGATGCACTGAGTGTTTCTTTCTCTTTTTGCTCTGTATGCACCACTCTGCATTTAATCATTAGTGATCGATCTCTGCTCCCCTCCACAGCATGTCTTTTTCCTGGTTCTCTCCCTCAGCCCCAACCAGTCCCAGCAGAAGACTGCCCCTCCCTGAGCCTGGTTCTGCTGGAGGTTTCTTCCTGTTAAAAGGGAGTTTTTCCTTCCCACTGTAGCCAAGTGCTTGCTCACAGGGGGTCGTTTTGACCGTTGGGGTTTTACATCATTATTGTATGGCCTTGCCTTACAATATAAAGCGCCTTGGGGCAACTGTTTGTTGTGATTTGGCGCTATATAAAAAAAAAATTGATTGATTGATTGATACATGATTTCCTCGGGCGCTCAGTCCTCACTTCTTGTCTTCGTCTCCTCTTCTGTCATGCTGCGTATGTGTGCATATTATCCCTCCTTCCTCTGTGTTGGTATGTGTGCACGTGCGCAACTCCGGCCAGTCTTTCACATCCTCCCATCATGTTCTGTGTGCATGTGAGATTGTCAGTTCCTGTTTTCTCCCCTTAGTCTCAGTTTGTCTGCAGCTGTCTCTCTGTTCCTAGTGCACGTGCGCGCTCTGTGTCTGGGTACTTCTCACTGAGCGTGCAGTGCTGTCGGTCTGGTTAGACCCCGCCCTTTGTTTACATTATGTTTTGTCTGTTCTCTCATCTTTCTTTCCAACCAAGTTTGTCCTACACTCCTGTGGTTGCTTGTGTCTTGGTCTTTCCACTGTGTGTTTGTCGTTCTTTTCTATGTCATTAGACTTATTAGTATGTTGGGTCACTTCATGTTTGCACTCTTCAGTCATGTATGTTCTGTTCTCTGCCGCCATCTAGTGTCTTAAATTAGTCTTCACACTTCTTCTGAGTTTCCAGCTGGAATTAATTCACTCATCAGACTCTGTATTTAACCTCACCTGTGTTCATGTCCCATGCTGGTCCATTGTAGCTGTTTTCCTGTTGTAGCTGATTCCTGTGCTGCTTTTCGTCTTTGTCCATGCAGCATGCTACTTATCATTCTGTTGTTAAAGTGACTGCTCACCTTTTCTGATGTCCTGTGTTCTCCACTGCTCCCTTTTTGTAAGTACTCAGTTCTGGTTTTTGCACTCCCTGGAACATTGTCAACTTAAGTTTTGCTTTGTCTCCTCATGCCGTGGATCTCCCCACAACCTGAGTGGGTGAACTTTGTATTTTGGTTGTTCCTGCTCCTCCACTGTTTTTGTATCTTGTCACCAGTCCAGCATTAAACCTGGTATTCTTTGAAAATTCAACCTTTTGTCGTGACTGCTCTGCATTTGGGAAATCTCAGCCTTTGTTCAGATCCTGGCCTCAAATCATAACAATAATGGAGAAAGAATTGTTATCATGGAACAGTCCTTAAGTTGTTCCTCAGTAAAGTAATTGCAGTGGTGAGTAGTATTTTTGAGAAAAAACAATCCAGAACTATATTGTAATCAATGCTATGAGATTTGTGTTCAGAGTAATCAAACACTTTTAGATCAAGCTCCTGTGCAGAAGCAAGTTGAAAAGAATCAATTGACATCATAAAAGGGTTGTAATCGACAAACCAATGTGGCTAAATATGATATGACTATTTCATGTAAACCAGTATGTGATATGGATTTAGCCAAGAATTGTCTCATAACAAAAAAGGAAAACGAAACAAAAACATACCAAAATCCCTAAAAATAAACAATATCGAAACAATAAGGAACATGTTCATCCAAAAGGAGCAATCATTTAAATTTATCCAAATCCACAAGCTCTCTTATCATTATGGCCTTCGCTTCCTCCGGAGTTCCATTTAGTTTGATCCACACTTTACTGTTCCTGGTCCATGTCGCTTGAATTCATAGTTCAGAAGTTCATAGTTAAAATTCAAATGGCTGCGCATTTAAAAATTAAGGAGCGGCAAATCAGGACGTTTCACAACCTTTTAGTGCAGAAAAGGCGTACTTTCAGTGGGAGTATTTTTAAAGATACATCCAGACAAATTAGTGACAACAGTGAAAATTGGGTAAAGAATCTCTCCGACAGGGTTCTTACACAGACAGAAAAGGATGTGCTCGCTAAAGGACTAAATTTCTCAGTGACCCCTAAACATATACCGACAGTAGATTACATCACTGCAGTAGAGTCAGCCATTAAACATAACAGTTTGTCAGAGTCAGAAGCTGGGGACCTCCGACTAAGAGTCACAGCAGTGCTGAACAGTGCTAAGCCTCCTCCGTCACTGCTTTGATTGGTTCAAGGTTCAAAGCAAAGCTGCGCTGCAGAAACGGTGACCTTGAATCTGTGACCTTGACATTTGACCTTGACATTGACCCTTTTGTGTGCTGAAAGGTGTCTCCGTAAGACTGCTGGTAAGTCCCTTCAGCTGCTCCCTTGTTTGCACTCGGGGTCGCCACAGCAAACCCAAAGTGGATCTGCATGTTGAATTGGCACAAGTTTTACACCGGATGCCCTTCCTGACGCAACTCCACATTACATGGAGGAATGTGGTAGCGGTGGGATTCAAACTGGGAACCTTCCGCACTGAAACCAAGCTCATTAACCACTTGGCCACCATACATATGATTTTACAAGAGTCTGAAATGATGACTGACAGGCTTTGTCACACCCTTAAAAAAATCAAAATTTTGCGAATTTTTGTGATGATCTTATCAAATGACATCATAACTTAAAACCTTTCCTATCATCTGGATCCTTTCATCAAGCCATTTAATTTGATGTATTACACAACATGTTTTACTGTAATCTGAAGTTTAACCTAATTAGGTGACCTTTGACCTCAAGCGAAAATCTGAAGGTCAAGGTTAATCGCTTATCCCAGGTAATGGCTTATGGGCAAAGCCTATCACTATGTCCATGCCAAATGTGGAGGCAAAATTTCTAAATTTGTGACCAGGAAAGTTATTTCATTGAATTTAGTGTTTGACCTTGCTGTGACCTTGTCATTTGACCTTGACCTTGAGCCTTTTGTGTGCTGAAAGGGATCATCCTAGGGTTGTAATATGTAAAGTTGCAAGAGTGTGCGATATAAACTGTGTGCTGCACAGCAAGTTAAATGAAACCCTTAAAAATCTCAATTTTGCATGTTTTATTCATGATGATGTCATCAAATGACGTCATAACTTAAAACCTTTGCTATCTTCTGGATCTAGCTTCAGCAGTCAGCCTGTTGTCCCCGCAGGGGAGCTGTGACGTCACAGGCTAAGCTGGTCTCAGTAAGCCAGGTTTCGGTGTTTGGGAACTGCAGCAGCGTGATTCATTTTTAATCCCGTAAACAGCACGTGGCCTTTAAAACACTTCAAAAAGACGTGATGTCCACGGAAATGGCTTCTCTGATAAAACAAAACCACGTCACTACAGAACTGCTGGGAGAAATTAAATAGTTAAAACATCAGAATCCTGAACAGGAACAGAAAATCTTTTTTCTGGAAAATCGGGTGTCTGACTTGGAGCAGTATTGAAGAATGAACAAAGTCTCCGAACTAAAAATCAAACCAAGGAGTTTTCACAGGCTGTGATAGGAGGATGGTGGACACGAGGAAACTACGGAGGAACAGGTGGCTGCATTCCTTCACAGTAAACACACTGACAATAATAAAGAAAATATGGAAGCCCGTCACACTGCTGACTTGGGATAAGAAGGATAAGACATTGTCATCATCGTCATCATCAGCATCGTCATCATCATCATCGTCATCATCATCATCAGCAGCATTGTCATCATCATCAGCATCGTCATCATCATCGTCATCATCAGCAGCATTGTCATCGTCATCATCATTTTCATCGTCATCATCATCAGCAGCATTGTCATCATCATTGTCATCGTCATCATCATCGTCGTCATCGTCATCATCATCAGCAGCATTGTCATCGTCATCATCAGCAACAGCATTGTCATCGTCATCATCAGCAACAGCATTGTCATCATCATCATCAGCAGCAGCATTGTCATCGTCATCAGCAGCATCGTCATCGTCATCATCATCATCATCAGCATTGTCATCGTCATCATCATTTTCATCGTCATCATCATCAGCAGCATTGTCATCATCATCAGCAGCATTGTCATCATCATCAGCAGCATTGTCATCATCATTGTCATCGTCGTCATCATCATCGTCGTCAGCAGCAGCAACAGCATTGTCGTCGTCAGCAGCAGCAACAGCATTGTCGTCGTCAGCAGCAGCAACAGCATTGTCGTCGTCAGCAGCAGCAACAGCATTGTCGTCGTCAGCAGCAGCAACAGCATTGTCGTCGTCAGCAGCAGCAACAGCATTGTCGTCGTCAGCAGCAGCAACAGCATTGTCGTCGTCAGCAGCGTCGTCGTCGTCGTCGTCGTCAGCAGCGTCGTCGTCGTCGTCGTCAGCAGCGTCGTCGTCGTCGTCGTCAGCAGCGTCGTCGGCGTCAGCAGCATTATCATCGTCGGCATCAGCAGCATTGTCGTCATCATCATCAATCAATCAATCAAGTTTTATTTCTATAGCACTTTACAACAGTTTTCACTGAACCAAAGTGCTTTCCAATAGCACCAGCTAGAGATAAAATAAAAAGAACAGTACGAAAAACACAATAAAATATAATAAGAGCATCCAAAATAGAATAAAAATAGACAAAAAAGTGTCAAAGCAATTATGTGCAAAAAGCTGCCCTGAACAAGTATGTTTTTAACTTAGCTTTACACAGAGGCAGGCTATTAATGGACCTCAGTTCAGGAGGTAATGCATTCCACAACTTAGGACCTGCTACTGCAAAAGAACGGTCACCCCATTGTTTGGACCTGGACCTGGGAACCTCCAGAAAGTCTTGGTCAGCAGACCGAAGTGCTCTGACAGGTTTGTGTGTTTTTAACAGGTCACATAAATAAGAAGGTGCAATGCCATTTACAGCTTTAAAAACAAATATTAAGAGTTTAAAATCAACTCTAAAACAGACTGGAAGCCAGTGCAGGGAGTAAAGTACAGGAGTGATGTGGCTGTGCTTCCTGGTGTTGGTCAACAGGTGAGCAGCAGCATTCTGGACCAGTTGGAGTCGGTTTAGGGAGCCTTGAGTGATACCAACATAAAGTGCATTGCAGTAGTCAATCTGGGAGCTGATAAAATCATGCATAGCCTTTTCAAGGTCCTTTTGGCTTAGAAAGGGTTTGACTTTTGCCAGGAGTCTCAGCTGGAAAAAAACTGGCTCTTATCACACTGTCAATTTGTTTCTCAAATTTTAAACAGTCGTCAAACAGCACACCAAGGTTCCTTACCACAGCCCTACGATAAGGAGCCAGGGAGCCAAGATCTGGATCAGTTAATTTTAGCGCCAAACAGAATACACTCTGTTTTGGCTTCATTAAGGTGCAGAAAATTCTGAGCCAGCCAGTCCTTAATATCCTTAAAAAAGTTATGTATGGTGTTATGTGTCGACGCGGGTTGAGGAGCGGACCTGCGTCTGACGGAACCCAGCGCTAAAATAACCAGAAAGCGGTTCCAATAACAAAAACAATTTATTGAGTCACCCTCTGGTGCTAAACAAAGTGTAGAAACTAAAACAGCGTCATTCTGGTGGAGTGAAGGCTGGCACGCTCTCCAGCGCCCAAAAGGATCGAAGCCCGGCGCTTCTGGACTCACTGTTACCGCCAAACACCCCCCAGGTGGACACGACAAACCTACTCTCTGTGAAGGATAGAAGAGGTGAGGTAAGTCAGCAGTTACAACAATATCCTTCAAAAGACACACACCATCAGCAACACATTCAGGTCTGTATTTTAAGCTTTATGCAAATGAGCAGCTTCTCACAACAGGTGGAGGATCAGTTGTCCGCACGCCACAGCAGTGAGAAGCGAGCTGCACAATTCTCATCACAATTCAAATCTACTGCGTAACAAAATACCAAGTTACTATCAACAAGTAGTCAAACAATTAATCACCTCTGATGTGTGCTGACAGCATGTGTCCCTCACCCTTCCTGCTTCACAGGCACGATGTGTCAAACCCAGGCGCGGTCCTCAGCGTCTCACAAACGAACATCACAAGGTCGAATTCCCGGCAATTCTGCTTGAATCACACATGGCTTAAATGCAGAACGCCATCCAATTATCTGCTTCAGCTGAAAGTCTTTAAGGTTGCATGTGAGCACCATCCACAGGTGCTGCACATGATGTTGATGAGGGACTCTTCAGCCAGCACCTTCTCCACAGACAAATCAGTTTTCATACCACCTGGAGAGCAAAGAAAAGAACACCAAAATGTCCAGCCACACCCCCCAACACACAACATATGGAGTCCAAAGCACTTGTATTATTAGGCACAACTGGCATATAAATCTGGAGGTCATCGGCATAAAAATGAAACTGAAGATTGTGTTTGGTGATGACTGAACTCAGTAGAAGCATGTACAAAGAGAACAAGAGCAGTCCGAGGATACTGCCCTGGGGCACACCAGTGGTCAGAGGAACTGTGGAGGAGGAGAAGTCATTAACCATCACCCTGAAAGTCCTGTTGGTCAAATAAGACTGAAACCACTCCAAGACAGTCCCCCGGAGGCCAACCTGCTGGGACAGACGTGTGAGGAGGATTGAGTGGTCCACAGTATCAAACGCAGCTGTTAGATCCAACATCACCAGCAGCACAGGTTTTTTAGAGTCCAATGATAAAAGAATGTCATTTTGTACTTTTAAAAGAGCTGACTCAGTGCTATGTCGAGATCTAAAACCCGACTGAAATTTATCTAAAACAGAGTTGTGTTCTAAAAACGATTGCAACTGATTAAAAACAACTTTTTCTAAAACCTTAGATAAAAATGATAAATTTGACACTGGTCTAAAATTAGATAAAACTGAGGGATCTAGGTTGGGCTTTTTAAGAAGAGGCCTAACTACAGCATGTTTAAAATGGGCTGGAACTGTCCCGGAGCTGAGGCAGCTATTATTAAAAGAGAGCAAGCTCGGACCCACAGTGTTAAAAACCTTTCGTGGAATAGTGTCCAATGAGCAGTAACTGGGTTTAATGCACTGGACAACCTCAGTGAGGAATGTCAGAGTAACTGGCTCAAAACTATTAAAAACAGCAGATGGTTCAGGTGCAGTGTAAAGGCTATTAAAAACCGTGTTACAGTTTAAAATATTCTGACGGTGGCTACTTTCTCTATAAAAAAACTTGAGAAATTTTTCACATGTAGCCTGCGAAATGTCAGACAATATGGTGGGAGGGTTTAAAACTGACTTGATTGTGTCAGATAACACTCTCGGACAGTTAGAACTACTGGCTATAATACTTGACAGATATTGGGTTTTTGCCTCCTCCACAGCATTCTGATACTCTGTAAGGCTATCCCGTAGCATTTCCAAGAACACCTGAAGCCTGTCCTTTCTCCATCTCCGCTCAGCCTGTCTACAGTGACGGCGTAAGGCACAGGTGGTGTCATTGAGCCAGGGGTCTAGTTTGGGTTTGGTGGACCTGGATTTAAAAGGTGCCACAGTATCTAAAATATCAGAGCATGTGGTATTAAAATATAAGATGAACTCATCTGGACTAAGGGAGGAGGCCACATCCTCTGTGCAATCCTCACATCAGCATCATCATCATCATCCGCTTTGCAAACAGAAGCCACAAAATTGAAGCTGAAAGGCACAAATGTTTACATGAATGAGCACCTTATGAAGACTAATGTGGACATCACCAGGAAAGACGGGCTGCTCAGATCCAGGGTCGGTCTGGGTCACCAATTCTAAGGTTTTTATCAAACTAAAGGATGCACCTGGACATGCCAGAAGTCTGAGCATCAGGAGCACGAGTCAGTCAGAACGCTGTCAGTGAGGATGTTTCACTCACTGTAAAGGGACAAATGTTGAGAAATTCTGGACCATGTTTAGCTTCAATTTGTAAAGTCAGACTTTACTAAACTGTATTTTTTTGGATTGTGGATTACATTTCTTTTAAGATGGCAACTGACTGCACAGGAGCTCAATTTAAACATTTTTGATGACACTGAATATAGATTTCACATCATCGAAAGCAATATTGATCCGGATTGTTCCTTTCTTAAAGACAGAATCCATTATTGTAATTATTTTACTGAGGAACAATTTAAGCAGGATTCCTTCACAAATGGGACATTCTCTATTGTGCAATTTAACAGTAGAAGTCTTTCTATGAAGTTTTCTAAAATCCAGGACTGTTTGAAAATTGCTAATAAATATCTTTCCGTTATTGCAGTTACTGAGACGTGGTTAAAAGTATGTTGATTGTGTCCAGCCTGAGGCTTGTGATTTATTTGCCATAAATAGGGCAAATAAACGGGGTGGTGGTGGTGGTGTGGCTCATTACGTCAGATCCAATCACACTCATCTTCAACTGCTTAGTCCAACTCAGGGTCGCGGGGAGCTGGAGCCTATCCCAGTAGTCATAGAGCGCGAGGCGGGGTCCACCCCAGACAGGACGCCAGGCTGTCACAGGGTCCAGATCTAATCAATACTGTGGAATTGTTCTGAATGTATCATTTTCTTTGGATGGTGTTACGGATTGTGTTACTGTGGCAATTGTTGTTGTCCATTCAGCTGCTCCTGTTTTTGTTCAGAGTCACCTCAGCAGATACAGCCAGATCCGCACTGGTATTTGGCACAAGATTATTTGTGAAAAATCAAATAGCACAATAATAAATTGTATTTATAGAGCTCCTGGGTCGAATATAAACATTTTTGTGGAGAAAATGACTGAAATGTACAACTCAATTAAAAACAAGCTTTTATTTGTTTGCAGAGACTTGAACATAGATTTTCTAAACCCTCATGGCCATATACATATAGCGGAATTCCTCAGCTCTGTATTCTGTGTGGGATTGTACCCGGCGATAACACACCCAACCAGGGTCACTACGAACACATCAACAGTTACTGATAATATATTGACAAATGTCATTGTTGGGAATTTAACAGGTGGATTACTTATTAGTGACATCATTGATGACATTAGTAAAAATAAGAAGACAGTTGTTTCTACAAATTCTGACACACTCGTAAAAGAAAATTGTAATGAAACATCTGATGCGTAGCTGGGGCACATCATCAGTGATGTACCTGAGGTCATTGGGTGTTTTGGGTCTGTCGAACTTCAGACACCCTGAGAGAGGGTGTCTGATGTTTGATAAATATGTAGGACTGCTTTTTTGCATTTACGCAATATCTCTAAAATCAGAAAGGTCTTGTCTCAGAGTGATGCTGAAAAACTAATTCATGCATTTATTTCCTCTAGGCTGGACTATTGTAATTCATTATTATCAGGTTGTCCTAAAAGTTCCCTAAAAAGCCTTCAGTTAATTCAAAATGCTGCAGCTAGAGTACTGACGGGGACTAGAAGGAGAGAGCATATCTCACCCATACTGGTCTCTCTTCATTGGCTTCCTGTTAATTCTAGATTAGAATTAAAAATTCTTCTTCTTACTTATAAGATTTTGAATAATCAGGTCCCATCTTATCTTAGGGACCTCATAGTACCATATCACCCCAATAGAGCGCTTCGCTCTCAGACTGCAGGCTTACTTGTAGTTCCTAGGGTTTGTAAGAGTAGAATGGGAGGCAGAGCCTTCAGCTTTCAGGCTCCTCTCCTGTGGAACCAGCTCCCAATTCAGATCAGCGAGACAGACACCCTCTCTACTTTTAAGATTAGGCTTAAAACTTTCCTTTTTGCTAAAGCTTATAGTTAGGGCTGGATCAGGTGACCCTGAACCATCCCTTAGTTATGCTGCTATAGACGTAGACTGCTGGGGGGTTCCCATGATGCACTGTTTCTTTTCTCTTTTTGCTCTGTATGCACCACTCTGCATTTAATCATTAGTGATTGATCTCTGCTCCCCTCCACAGCATGTCTTTTTCCTGGTTCTCTCCCTCAGCCCCAACCAGTCCCAGCAGAAGACTGCCCCTCCCTGAGCCTGGTTCTGCTGGAGGTTTCTTCCTGTTAAAAGGGAGTTTTTCCTTCCCACTGTAGCCAAGTGCTTGCTCACAGGGGGTCGTTTTGACCGTTGGGGTTTTACATAATTATTGTATGGCCTTGCCTTACAATATAAAGCGCCTTGGGGCAACTGTTTGTTGTGATTTGGCGCTATATAAAAAAATTTATTTGATTTGATTTGACAGAAAATAAAGATCATTGCAGTCATTTCAATGACTGTTTTGTTAATGTGGGTAAGAACTGATCAAATTTGATTGTATCTTCAAAAATGTGTTCTTTGGACAACAGTAAAACAACACAATTCTGGATTCAATGTATATTAAAGAAACATGAAATTGAAATTATTGACACAGTTCATAAACTAAAAGGAAAAAAAATCAACTGACAGTTACAACTATGAAACCTTTTTAATAAAGAATAGAATTGGTTGTATTGTTAAACCTTTAACTTATATTTGTAATTTGTCATTAATGACTGGGAAATTTCCATCCAAAATGAAAATAGCTAAAGTGATACCGCTGTTCAAATCTGGTGGCAAACATGTCTTTTCAAACTACAATTTTCAAAAATTCTGTAAAAGATATTTGTAAAGAGGTTGAATGATTTAATAACTAAACATCACATACTCAGTGAACAGCAGTATGGATTTAGAAAAAAAATTGTACTACTTCACTGGCTTTAATTGAATTTGTTGAACAATTTACAAATGCAACTGAGAATAAGCAGTACGCTGTAGGGGTTTTCTTTGATTTACAGAAAGCATTTGATAACATAGATCACACTTTACTATTGAACTACAGTATTACAGGATTGGCTCTTGCCTGGATAGCTAGCTATTTATGCAACAGGCATCAGTGTGTCCATATTGGTGGGATAAATTCTGAATTTTTGAGGATTACATGTGGGGTGCCCCAGGGTTCAGTCCTTGGGCTGTTGTTGTTTCTGTTGTATATTAATGATATACAGGTTTGGTGTCCAAGTCCGTGAGTTCTATTTTATTTGCCGATGATATGACTGTGTTTGGTAGTGGGGATCATTTGGGACAGTTCTTGGAATGATGGAGAGGGAACTACTAAATTTCAAGCAATGGTTTGTTTCAAACAAATTATCGCTTCATCTTGGTAAAACACAGTGTATTATATTCAGAAATAAGCCCAAGAATTTAAGTAGAAAATTATTATTGAATGGTTTTGAAATTGAAATAGTAACTGAAATCAAATTTCTTGGAGTTTTTATTGATGATAAATTAAGTTGGAAAACTCATATAATTATGTTAAATCCAAAATGTCAAAAGTTATGGTGATTCTGTATAAAGCACAGTACTTCCTCTTGCAGCATTCGTTGGTTACACTGTATCATTCATTGCTTGTCCCATATATGACCTACTGCACTGAGGTTCAGGGAAACATATGAAATAAACACAAACCCAATAGTTTTGTTACAAAAGTAAGTAAGTAAGCTTTATTTATATAGCACTTTTCACAGACCAAGGTCACACAGTGCTTCACATGATATAAATAGATAATAAAAATAAAAACAGTAAAATAATTAAAACTAAAATGCCAGTTTGAAAAAATGTGTCTTTAGTTGCTGTCTAAAAACATCCACAGAATCCAGTGAGCGAAGGGAACAGGGAAGCTCATTCCAGAGGCGAGGTGCCATCTGTCCCCTCGGGTTTTGAAACGCGTACAGGGAACCATCAGCAGGTTCTGAATGGAAGTCCTCAAGCTCCTGCTGGAACCATAAGGCTGGATCAGGTCCTTAATGTATTCCGGTGCCTGCCCGTGTAGAACTCTAAAGGTCAGCACGAGGATTTTGTAATTTATCCTGTAAACAAACAGGGAGCTGATGTAGAGACTTGAGGACAGGAGTAATATGTGTCCTCCTGTGGGTGCAGGTAAGAAGTCGTGCAGCAGAGTTCTGCACTACCTGCAGGGGGCCAGCTCCTTATTGAGGCATGTAAAGAGACTGTTACAATAATCAAGTCGCAAAGAAACAAATGCGTGTACAATCATCTCAAGCTCATTAAAGGCCACCATTTTGCATAATTTGGAAATGTTTCGAATTTGGAAAAAACAGTTCTTAACAAGCTGCCTGGTGTGATGTTCCAAAGACATCCCTCCATCCAAAATGACACCCAGGTTACGCAGGCTGCCTTTAACAGAGCTGCTCAGATTACCAAGGTGATTCTTAATGACAGACATAGCACCATCTGGAGCTACAATCAGTGTCTCAGTCTTATTAGAATTCAACTGCAGGCTGGTCTCAGTAAGTCCTTCTGTAACTTTAGTGAGAAAGCTATAAGAGTCATCAGTAAAAAAACAAATCAGGAGCCAACAAACCCACTGTTTGTCTGTTTATACATTTTGAAATTCTGGGACCTGATTGATAATGTCACAATACAAATCATGTATAAAGTTAAAAATAAACTTTTGCCTCAACATGTCCAGGATCTGTTTAAAATGAGGGAGTCCAGCTATAATTTGAGAGGAACATTAGAATTTGATGAATTAAAGACTCAAAACTACTGTTAAAAACTCACTGTGTTTCCGTGAAAGGTGTCAAAATTTGAAATAATTGTTCTGATAGCATTAAATCATCCGGCACTTTAGTTGGCCTCAAAAGACTTTATAAAAACAATATAATTTCTTACTATAGTATGATGAATGAGCAGCCGGTCTGATCCTGTCAGATCTCAGAAGCTAAGCAGGGCAGGACCTGGTTAGTACTTGGATAGGAGACCTCTTTGGAACACCAGCAGCTGTGTGTGTTTCTCCAGGTAACACTGGAGTTGTGTCAGGAAGGACATCCGGCGTAAAACTTGTGCCAAATACCAATACGGGTCTAGCTGTATCCACTGTGGTGACCCCGAACAAAACTGGGAGCAGCCGAATGAGCAACTATAGTATGATGAATCAGGGTAACTGACTTTGTCACATTTTTTATTGTGCGTTGTACTATTGTTTGTCCTGTTGTGGTGAGATATTGTAGTTCATTGATTAAATTACCATTATCATTACCTAAGCGCATGGAATCACTTATTCCAGGTAATGGCTTATGGGCAAGGCCTGTCACTATGTCCATGCCAAATTTGGAGGCCAAAGTTCAAAAATTGCGACCAGGAAAGTTGTTTTGTTGAATTTTGTGTTTCACCTTGCTGTGACCTTGACCTTTTACCTTGAGCTTGATTCTTTTGTGTGCTGAAAGGTACCTTGCTAGGGCTGCTATATGTGAAGTTGCAAATGTATGCAATATGAACTGTGTGTTGCACCGCGAGTCAAAGGTGAAAAATGCAGTGATTACAAAAAACCATACATACTGACTGAAGGCCCGGTCACACGACACGTAATGAAGGGCAATGAAGCCCAAACGAAACAAGAAATCTGGACTTTCATTGGCAGTGTTTAACCTTCGCTCAGCTTCGTTCCTGCAGCTGGCACTTCATCAGGATTTTTAAACTTGAAAAATTTGAACGGAGAGCAACAAAAACTTCAATTCATCTGTATTTAGTTTTGCTGTCGTTCTTGACGGTTTCTTATCGTTTGCTTAGTTTTTGGAACGTTAGCCTTTCGTTTGACTTCGTTCAACCAGCTGAATGTTTTCACACCGTACAAAAGCCAGTTTTAGAGCACTTTTGTGCTCGGCGGCGGTGCCGGCGTGCGTGCAGTGTGGGGCTGCGTGTGATGTGGCGAGAGCTGCCGGTCATGTCGTGGTGCTGGCCAGCCAGGAAGAATTTGTCAGCCTCTCCACCAGCGCACAGCAGCCCGTGATCGTGGTGTTGGCCAGCGCTGCGCACATGAGGAGAGAGTTAGTGCACAAAAAGTCAGGCCGGAGCTCCAGCATTCTGCCCATGAGCTCTGAGGGTTGCTGTCCTCCAGCCTCTGCAGACAGACGAGCTCAAAGGGTTTGAGAAAGTGATCCTTGATCACTGCATATTGCACAACTTTGATCTGCGCACTTGCACACACATCATCGTGATGGTCCCACCCACTGTGTTCCCAGCTGGATGCTGTGCTTTGTTCCACCTGCAGCCATGTGCTCTGCGCTGGACGCTGCATAATTAAAATAATTATTTTGTGGCAGATTAATCATTTTCTCTGCAAGTTTTCTGCTGAAAACGGCTCTAATCTTCATGAATCACAGAGGATTCATGAAGCTGGAAAAAGCATTTGGAGCCATCTACAAAGGTAATTATTTGTCATGTTTACATTGTCATGGCTTGGTAAAACAGTTGCATGTTCTTTCCTTCTTGTGTGCATCTGTAAAAGTATGTTTATGACAGATTTAACATCTCATTATAAGTAGTTTAGAGAAGTGTGACTTTGAGCCATCAAAGAGAGGGACAGCGTGTCTCTCTCTCTCTCTCTCTCTCTCTTCTTATGCCTTGTACGTGCACATTTCAGGTGTACAGACACCAGTTGGAGTTTTGGTATTTGAGAGATTTGAGAAATATTTGGCATGTTTGCAGTGTGTATAATTTTGGTTGTGTATTTAGTGTCTGTGGTGGTGTGTGTGTGTTTTTTATTTTTTTTGTAAAAATGAGCGTCTTATGAATGCTGAACAAGCACTTCAGTTTTTTTTAAACTGGAGCAAGACGTGTGGCTCCAGGCGCGTTTCATTTAAAGTGTTGAGA
The DNA here is from genome assembly GCF_902500255.1 of Thalassophryne amazonica. Lineage (NCBI taxonomy): Eukaryota > Metazoa > Chordata > Actinopteri > Batrachoidiformes > Batrachoididae > Thalassophryne > Thalassophryne amazonica. Next base: position 20,456 of record NW_022986522.1, read on the forward strand.
TCATTGTTAGCTTCAGTTTCGTTTCGTTTCTCTTTCGTCCCTTTTGCGCTCTTGATTCGCAGGCTATTTGCTGATAAAGCTCGTTTGTCCACCTTTTCTCAACGAATTGATTTTTTTGTTTTTTTTGTTTTTTCCCTTCGTTCAGGAATTGTCATATTCTGTGTGACTGTGCCATAACAGCTCTTGCAAAACTTTGTTTCATATATATATATATATATATATATATATATATATATATATATATATATATATATATATATATATATATATATATATCTCAGTGGCCACGGAGCTCTGCGGCTGCGGTTACAGAGACCATGCGGCGCTGCAGATTTTTCCGCAAGAAGTCTATCGTTGCGGGCTGCTGGAGCGCTCTGCATCAAAACAGCAAGCGTAGTCTCTGGACTTGTTGCCAAAGTTGGCCACAGCTCCATTCAGTAGACAGGGAGGTGGTGCCGGAGTTGGCCGCAGCTCTGCACAGCAGACACGGGGGCGGTGTGAGTGGCCCGCTGTGGCATTTACCAAGCCCGCAGACTTGGTAAGCGCATCAGAGGCAGTGAGAGCAAGGCGTAATCTGCGAACCGCTAATGATAGAAGATAATGTTTTCATTATCGGATTAGCTTTTCAGATAATGTTGAAAACCGTCATCAGACTAATTATCTTCCGATAAGTTTTGGTCCAATAATTTTTAGACCGTGAACATATTTTTGCAGACATAAACAAAGCTGAATAGTTACATCTATGAAATCTAAAATCAGTTGGATACTCACCTGTTACCACATGTTTTATAGTAGATGTGCAGTTCTATCCTCCATAAACAGGAGAGCTGGTTCTAGAAGAAACCGCTCTATCCTCTGCAGCTAAAGGAGAACTGGTCACAGAAAAGAAAAGCTCATTTCTTTTGACCCCCATACTGATATGCTGGCAACATCACTCAAGTCATCCAGAGGTATACATTTTTAACTTATGGTTAAAATTTTAACCAAACTAATTTCAGACAAGTTATGTAAATTAACGTCACGCCTGAAGTTTTATTAAGTGAAAATATCAGATATATGTTTTAGTTTTAAAGTAATGTGCTAATTTTGAAGGTTTTACTCAGACTCAGACTCACTTTTATTGTCACTCGACCCTTATAGGCAGAACGAAATGCAGTTTCTCCAGCTCTTGGTGTAGTTAACTGGGACAATTTTTTTTTACCTATTGTATAAACTTTTACAATGTACAATATGCTCACCCCTGTGGCCATAGAATATATATATAAGGCACAGGGTCGGCAGCAGCAGCAGCATTAGAGTATTAAGAAGGTGACAATGTGCATGTAGTGCAATGTTCACAGTTTGGTGGTGGATGTTGAACTGTTCAACAGTCTGACAGCATTCGGGTAGAAGCTGTTTTTCAGTCTGAATGTTTTTGCCTAGATGCTGCACAGCCTCCTTCCAGAGGGAAGGGGTGTGAACAGACTGTGCGCAGGGTGGGTGGAGTCTCGGAGGATGCAGGTGGCTTTGTCTCTACATCTGGAGATGTAGATGTCCCCAATGGGTGGTAAGCTGCATCTGATGTTCCTCTATGCAGACTTCACCACCCGCTGTAGTGCTTTCTTCTCCGCCACCGTGCAGCCACCATACCACACAGGGAGGCAGCAGGACAGGACACTCTCCACTGCACAGCTGTAGAAGGTCCTGAGGACCTCGGTGTTCAGTCCGGCCCGTCCCAATTTCCTCAAAAAACAGAGACGTTGGTGGGCTTTCTTGATGACAGCCGTGGTGTTGGTGTGCCAGGTGAGTGTTGGAGAGGTGGAGTCCAAGATACCTGATGGAGGAGACGATCTCCACCGCTGCTCCGTTGATGTAGAGGGGGGAGGGGGTGGTGGGGGCTGACCTGCGGAAGGCAACAACTATCTCCTTGGTCTTCTGGATGTTGAGGATGAGGTTGTTGTCTCTGCACCACCATGTCAGGTTCTCCACTTCTCGCCTGTACGCTGTCTTGTCCCCTTGGCTAATGAGCCCGATCACTGCTGTATCATCTGCAAACTGAACAACACGATTATTCTTGTGCTGGGCTCTACAGTCGAAGGTCATCAATGTGTACAGCAGTGGACTGAGCACACAACCCTGGGGTGAGCCAGTGTTCAGGATGATGGTGGAGGATGAGGTGGTGCTGATCCTGACACTCTGTGGCCTCCCAGTCAGGAAGCCCAGGATCCAGTTGCACAGTGCTGAGGGGGCTCCTAGTTCAGCCAGCTTGGAAACCAGTTTCTGTGGGATGATGGTGTTGAACACAGAAGTGAAGTCCAGGAACAGCAGCCTTGCATAGGAGTCCTTGTTCTCTGTGTGGGAGAGGGCCTGATGCACCACGGTGGAGATGGTATCAGCTGTGGACCGGTTTTGTCTGTACGCGTACTGGTGCTCATCTACAGTCACATCGATGGTCTGCTTCAGGTGCCTCATCACCAGCCTGTCAGAGCACTTTGTGGTGATGGGGTGAGTGCAACTGGCCTGTAGTCATTGAGGTAGGATGGTGCAGAGGTCTTTGGCACAGGGATTATCCTTCATGTCTTGAGGCACGGCAGAACTCTGGCTTGGGACAGAGAGGTGTTGAATGTATCCGCCAGAACCTCAGACAGCTGGTGTGCACAGTCTTTAAGGACCCTCCCTGGTATCCGTCAGGGCCTGGGGCCTTTCGGGGGTCGATCCTCTGCAGCACGTTCCTCACCTCAGCTGTAGTAATGTTGCTGATTGGGGGTCTTTGGGAGAGGGAGGGTCTCGGGAGGGGATGGTGGTGTCTGATGCCTCAAAACGCGCGTAAAAGGCGTTCAGAGAGTCCGGAGCACTTGGTCTGCAGAGCACTGTGCTACATTGTTTTTGTAGTCCATGATGCATTTGATGCCCCTCCACATGCTCCGTGGGTCTTTGGATTGGAGGTAGCCTTGAACCTTGAGGGCATATGTGGACTTAGCTCTTTTTATTCCCGCCGACAGGTTCCTTCTGGCTGCTCTGAGTGCTGTTGCATCACTGTCTTTGAATGCAGCATCACGAATTTTCAGCAGGGAGCGCACCTTTCCAGTCATCCAGGGTTTCTGGTTTGGCCTGATGGTGATGGTCTTGGAGGTGGTCACATTGTCTATGCAGCTCCGGATGTAGCAGTGCACAGTCAATGAGTATTCCTCCAGGTCCACATTGCTCCCTGTTGTTGCAGCTGCTCTGAACATTTGCCAGTCGGTGGTCTCAAAGCAGTCTTGAAGCATGGACACAGCACCAGTTCGCTACACAGAGATGGTCTTTGTGATGGTGTGATGTCCCTGCTTTTTGACACTGGACTGTAAGCAGGAAGCATGAGGAGTGAGATGTGGTCTGAGGCACCGAGATGGGAGCGGGGGGCTGCTCTGTAAGCTCCATGTATATTAGTATACACTTTGTACAGCATGTTTTCCCCTCGTGTGGCGATGTTTACATGTTGGTGGAATTTAGGGAGAATATCTTGGAGGTTTACGTGGTTGAAGTCCCCTGTTACTATATACAGCACATCTGGATGTTTATTTTGATGCAAGCTGACGGAGTTATGTAGCTCCTTCACAGCGTCATTAGCATTAGCTCGTGTGGAATTTAGTGTGGACTTGCTGTGCCCAGGTGCATTATGGGTACCTCAGTACATTCACTACAGAAGAAATGCATTTGAGATGCTCTGATCAGGCTCCACACGGACAACAGCATTAAACTCTTTGTATATTGTGCCTAAAACTCTCGTGAATATATTCTCTGGGTTTATAGACATTGTTATTGTGTTTGTTTTATGTAAAAATGCCACAAGAAGCCCAGGTTGCTTCTCCATTACTACCTCCACCAAGGAGGTTATGTTTTTGGTTGTGTCCGTTTGTTTGTTGGTTGGTTGCTTGGTTTGTTAGCAGGATTATTCAAAAAATCCTCAACAGATTTCAATGAAATTTTTACCAGGGGTGTATCTTGGCCTAACTTAGAAGTCATTAAATCTTGGTAATGATCCAGAACACGATCCAGATCCAGTCATTTTTTTAAAGGATTCTTTATCATTGCAGGATAGGGACAATTTCAACATTTTTGCATCTAACTTCATGAAGACGGGTCACAAAGGCTGAACAAAAATTAAGTTACGACACAACAACGACTTAACATTTGTTTCTCCTCATTGAATAAACTTATTAGAAAATAAAAAAACTTGTGAAGTTCATGCAGTTTGTTTATAAATACATTTGCTGAAAATCTAAGGGTTTAACCCTCTGGCGCCGACGGCGTCGTATACGACGGCTGAGACCAAGCTTTACTAAATTATAAATAACTTTTTAATAATATGAGATAGAAACTTACTTTTTTTGCTGAAAAGTTGACTCCGTGTACTTTTGAGCCACTGTCCACCATCTTTGTACTCCTCATAGAAGCCGTGTGATGACATGAGCAATGTGAGTGTCCAATCAGAATTGGTTCACCGTCACATGGTTTTCCAAAATCCAATCGTAGGGCAGATTCACCTCATGTGACACACCAAAGATTGTTTTTAGAGTGATGTGTTACTAGTTTATTATAGTTTGCTGTGTGTTTTGAATAAATGTGTGTGGAAATATATTTCCGCTTTACTGTTTCCTTTCTTATTTCTGATTGCAAACCTTTATTACACTTATAAAACACAACTATATCATATATATTCTGAAAGTACAGGTTGTCCTGAAAAAAAGAGACATAAAACTTGATTGTGGGATTCAGGGAGAGCTGTTAACAGCAATAATAAAACATTTATGCCAAGCGAGTGAACTGTCCAAAAAATGCCCTCGGACCCCAGAGGGTTAACCACTGAATCTGAAACATGACAGTAGATGCGTGAAATGACATGGAATAACTCTCTTTGCCAAAAGGTATTCCATGTGATGTCAGTGACCCTATGGCCTTGGCGGAGGTTTGCGCTCTCCGAGTGCTTCTAGTTTTCAATTTGAATCATTACAATCGATTCGTGTTTCCTATTGGAGTCGTGCTTATGTCAAACCCTGTCTGTCATCTTTGTCCATCCATCCATCCATCCATTTTCTTCCGCTTTATCCGGAGTTGGGTCGTGGGGGTAGCAGCTCAAGCAAAGCCGCCCAGACCTCCCGATCCACACACACCTCCCCCAGCTCCTCCGGGGAACCCCAAGGCGTTCCCAAGCCAGCCGAGAGATGTAGTCCCTCCAGCGTGTCCTGGGTTTCCCCCGTGGCCTCCTCCCGATGGGACGTGCCCGGAACACCTCTCCAGCGAGGCATCCAGGGGGCATCCGGAAAAGATGCCCGAGCCACCTCAACTGGCTCCTTTCGATGTGGAGGAGCAGCGGCTCGACTCCGAGCTCCTCCCGAGTGACCGAGCTCCTCACCCTATCTCTAAGGGAGCGCCCAGCCACCCTCCGCAGGAAACTCATCTCGGCCGCTTGTACTCGCGATCTCGTTCTTTCGGTCATGAGCCAAATCTCATGACCATAGGTGAGGATCAGAACGTAGATTGATGGGTAAATCTAGAGCTTTGCCCCCCTACTCAGCTCTCTCTTCACCAGGACGGTCCGATACAGCGACCGCATCACTGCAGATGCTGCACCGATCCGTCTGTCGATCTCACGCTTCATCCGTCCCTCACTCGTGAACAAGACCCCGGGATACTTAAACTCCTCCACTTGAGGCAGGGACACTCCACCGACCTGAAGAGGGCAAAGCACCTTTTTCCGGTCGAGAACCATGGCCTCAGATTTGGAGGTGCTGATTTTCATCCCAGACGTTTCACACTTGGCTGCAAATCGCCCCAGTGCATACTGAAGGTCCTGATTTGACGAAGCCAACAGAACCACATCATCCGGAAACAGCAGAGACGAGATTCTGTGGTTCCCAAACCAGACCCCCTCTACACCCTGGCTGCGCCTAGAAATTCTGTCCATAAAGATAATGAACAGAACCGGTGACAAAGGGCAGCCCTGGCGGAGGCCAACGTGCACTGGAAACAGGTTTGACTTACAACCGGCAATGCGAACCAAGCTCCTGCTGCGGTCGCACAGAGACCGGATAGCCCTTAGCAAAGGACCCTGTACTCCCGGAGCACCCCCCACAGGGTGCCCCGAGGGACATGGTCGAACGCCTTCTCCAGATCCACAAAGCATATGTGGACTGGTTGGGCGAACTCCCACGAACCCTCGAGCACCCGATGGAGCGTGTAGAGCTGGTCCAGTGTGCCGCGACCAGGACGAAAACCACACTGCTCCTCCTGAATCCGAGGTTCGACTATCGGTTGAATTCTCCTCTCCAGTACTCTAGAATAGACCTTACCAGGGAGGCTGAGGAGTGTGATCCCCTGTAGTTGTAACACACCCTCCGGTCTCCCTTCTTAAACAGAGGGACCACCACCCGGGTCTGCCAATCCAGAGGCACTGTCCCCGACTGCCATGCAATGTTGCAGAGGCATGTCAGCGAAGACAGTCCCACAACATCCAGAGAGTTAAGGTACTCAGGACGGATTTCATCCACCCCAAGAAGCCTTGCCACCAAGGAGCTTTCTAACCACCTCAGTGACTTTGGCCCGGGTAATGGATGAGTCTGCCTCCGAGTCCCCAGTCTCTGCTTCCTCTTCAGAAGACGTGACGATGGGATTGAGGAGATCCTCGAAGTATTCCTTCCACCGCCTGACAACATCCCCAGTCAGGGTCAACAGCTCCCCACCTGCACCATAGACAGTGCTAGTGGAGAGGTGCTTTCGCCTCCTGAGGCGTCAGACGGTTTGCCAGATTTTCTTCGAGGCCAACTGATAATCCTCCTCCTTAGCCTCCCCTAACTCCTCCCAGACTCGAGTTTTTGCCTCTTCAACCGCACGGGCTGCGGCACGCTTGTCCTGCTGGTACCTCTCAGCTGCCTCTGAGTAGTAGGACTCCTTCTTCAGTTTGATGGCATCCCTTACTTCCGGCGTCCACCACCAGGTTCGGGGATTGTCGCCGTGACAAGCACCAGAGACCTTGTGACCACAGCTACGAGTGGCCGCATCAACAATAGAGGTGGAGAACATGGTCCACTCGGACTCCATGTCTCCAATCTCCCCCAGGATCTGGGAGAAGCTCTCCCAGAGGTGGGAGTTGAAGACCTCGCTGACAGAGGGTTCTGCCAGTCATTCCCAGCAGACCCTCACAATACGTTTGGGCCTGCCAGGTCTGACCGGCTTCCTCCCCTCCCAGTGGATCCAGCTCACCACCAGGTGGTGACTGGTTGACAGCTCAACCCCTCTCTTCACTCGAGTGTCCGAGACACGTGGCCGAAGGTCAGATGATATGACTACAAAGTCTATCATCGACCTCCGTCTCAGGGTGTCCTGGTGCCACGTGTACTTATGGACACACTTGTGCTCGAACATGGTGTTCGTGATGGACAAACTGTGACTAGCACAGAACTCCAACAACTGAACACCACTCGGGTTTCCGATCGGGGAGGCCGTGCTTCCTGATCACCCCCCTCCAGGTCTCACTGTCGCTGCCCACGTGAGCATTGAAATCCCACAGGAAAACAATGGAGTCCACAGTCAGAGCGCTATCTAGTACCCCTCACAGGGACTCCAAGAAGTTTGGGTACTCCTGCACTGCCGCTCGGCCCGTAGGCCGAGACAACAGTGAGAGACCTGTCCCCGACCTGAAGGCATAGGGACGCAACCCTCTCATTCACCGGAGTGAACTCCAACACATGGCGACTGAGCTGGGGAGCAATAAGCAATGCGACTCCCTGTGAGCAATGCCAGAAAAGTGGAGCGTCCAGCCCCTCTCCAGGAGTTGGGTACCAGAGCCCAAACTGTGCATGGAGGTGAGCCCGACTATCTCTAGTCGGTATCTCTCAACCTCCCGCACAAACTCAGGCTACTTCCCCCCGAGGTGACATTCCACGTCCCAACAGCCAGGGGCTGTGAGCGCGGACCGGACTGCTGGGCCACCCGCCCTCGATTGCCACCCAATCCTCTCTGCACCCGACCCCCATGGCCCCCTCTGCAGGTGGTGAACCCACAGGAGGGCGGACCCACGTCGCTCTTTCAGGCTGAGCCCGGCCTGGCCCGATGGGCTAAGGCCCGACCACCAGGTGCTCGCGCGCGAGCCCCAACCCCAGGCCTGGCTCCAGGGTGGGGCCCGGGCTCCGTCATACCAGGCGACGTCTCGGTCCTTGATTTTTTGCTTGTCATGGGAGCTTCTGAACTGCCCTTAGTCTGACCCATCACCTAGGACCTGTTTGCCTTGGGAGACCCTACAAGGGGCACAAAGCCCCCGACAACATAGCTCCTAGGATCATCTGGGTATGCAAACTCCCCCACCATGATAAGGTGTCACCTAGGGGGGGAGCTCTAGCTTCCACACCCCTCTCAATCGAAGCCACGCCCTCCCACGCAAGAATGAGGCCAAAAGTTTGAAACTGAAAAAATAAGATCTGAAAGTGAAAAAAGATCTGAAGGTGAAAAAAAGAAATATGAATGAAAATAAATTATTTGATCAAAATAATTATGGAGCTGAATCAAAAATTTATTTAAACTGAAAAATATATATCGTACACTTATTTTTATTTTGTAATACTTTTTAAATGATGATAAAATTCAAGAACAAAACTTTAATTTTCAGTTTCAAAATTAATTTTTTCAATATTTTTTTATTTTCAGATTACAAAACTTTTGGCCTTGATTTAGCTTCATAAAATTCATGACTAAGTTGAATGAAGGCACTGGTAAACTACTCCTACAAACCTCTCCTCAGGTCAGTACATACAGTATGAATGGAATGAAATCAGTGACTGGTTAAGTCTGTTTTTTTCAGAACAGTCTCCATACTCCCTGATGGGTTTCTTGTCTTGCTTTTTACATCACCTAAACATAACAATTAAAATAAGACCATCATTGTAATGCCTTTTTAAAAATATATATTTTCAGTATATTAAACAGTGGAGTACCTAGTTTCTATATTTTTGTACTCTGACTGAAGCATTCAGATAATGATGCATTATGACTATACTAATTCCTTTTCCAGTACACTTAACCTGCATGTCTTTAAATGTGGGAGGAAGCTGGAGCACCTGGAATAAACCCACGCAAACACAGGGAGAACATACAAACTCCACATACATAGGCATCAATTTGACCAGTTAACACTCAGCCTCGGCTCATGTGTCCTACATCACACTGACAAAGTGAGGAACCTTGGGGTAATTTTTGATCCTTCGTTGTCCTTTGACCTCCATATTAGAAATATTACTAGGACTGCTTTCTTCCACCTGCGAAATATAGTGAAGATTCGTCCCATCCTGTCTATGGCTGATGCTGAGACCCTGATTCATGCATTTATCTCTTCTAGATTGGACTACTGCAATGTTCTATTTTCTGGTTTACCGCAGTCCAGCATTAGGGCTCTCCAATTGGTTCAAAATGCTGCTGCCAGACTTTTGACACAAAGCAGAAAGTTTGACCACATTACACCCATTTTGGCGTCTCTTCACTGGCTTCCTGTCCCAGTGAGATCAGATTTTAAGGTTCTGCGACTAACCTATAAAATTATTCACAGACTGGCACCTCCCTACCTAGCTGACCTAATTAAACCTTACGTACCGGCCCGGGCTTTACGTTCTCAGGGTGCAGGACTACTTTGTGTCCCTAAGGTGAATAAGAAGTCTGTAGGTCACAGAGCTTTCTCTTATCGTGCCCCTGTTCTGTGGAATGATCTCCCTGCATCAATAAAACAGTTAGATTCTGTGGAGATTTTCCAGACTTAAGACGCACTTATTTTCCCTTTTGTATGACTAGCATACTGATACAGTTTTGTTTTATGCTTCTTACTCTTTTAATTAATTTATTAGTAATTGGAGTGGGCTGCGGCCTTGACTTTACCTAAATTCTGGGTCTTTTAGTGAAGTTTAGGGCTAGTGGCCGGCGATCACCTTAGTATTTCTTCTGTTTTTCTTGTTGCTTAATGCTGACAAATTATACAGTATTTGTTGTCTTTTCCACCTGATTCTGTTTTTTTCTCTGTTTGAGGTGCAGCTCCATCCAGAGATGTGGGAGTGGGTGCTTCTGCAAGCTTCCTGTCCTGTCATGTTCTCCTAAAATCTCCCAAAATTTCCTGTGTATTCCTCTTGTAATTTATGTCTGTATCATGGCCCACACAGAGGGTCGCCCCTTTGAGTCTGGTCTGCTTCAGGTTTCTTCCTCAAATCATCATTTTCTGACCACTGTTGCCTGTGTTCTTGCTCTGGGGGTTAGTAAGGTTAGACCTTACTGTGTGAAGCACCTTGAGGCAACTTTGTTGTGATTTGATGCTAAATAAATGAAATAAATTGAAATTAAATTGAAATAGAAAACTCCACATAGAAAAGGCCACAGATGGCAATTGAAGCCATAACCTTCTTGCTGTGAAGCAACAGTGCTAACCACAAGCCACCGTGTTGCCCATGTGATCATGTGATGCAAACAAGCACTTTGATTGGTCAGCATTCAAAATCAGGGCTGTTGATCTCAGACTAAATAGTCCAGTATAAAATCGGGCTAAAATTTAAAACTGGCAGGATTTTGGAGTTAAACTTTTAGCCTGTGTTATATATCAACATTTCTTCCAAGTACAAATGTTTACCTTTTAGTCCACTTGAAGTGGGAATGAACCAAACCAAAAATGGGACTCAGCTGATGGTCTACTGGTCTATCTCAACCATAAGAGGAACCTCCAAACCTGTTTTCTGAAATCTGGTACAGTAAATCTTCTCCCATGATGCTTTGCTGAATGCATTCACAATGTCCCAGTGTTTCTGTGATCTGAAATGGATTTTTCCCGCTTTTCATTCACAGCTGAACGCACCGTGACCCATGAAACCTCAACAGCTGGTAACCCCGCCCCAGCCTCTGAATGACAGCTGGTAACCCCGCCCCAGCCTCTGAATGACAGCTGGTAACCCCGCCCCAGCCTCTGAATGACAGCTGGTAACCCCGCCCCAGCCTCTGAATGACAGCTGGTAACCCCGCCCCAGCCTCTGAGTGACAGCTGGTAACCCCGCCCCAGCCTCTGAGTGACAGCTGGTAACCCCGCCCCAGCCTCTGAGTGACAGCTGGTAACCCCGCCCCAGCCTCTGAGTGACAGCTGGTAACCCCGCCCCAGCCTCTGAATGACAGCTGGTAACCCCGCCCTACTCCATCTTTGATTCTGACAGCTGTGGTGAGGCTGGGGGCAGAGCTTGATCTGACTTTGATGACAGATAATCCATCGTGTGTGTGTGTGTGTGTGTGTGTGTGTGTGTGTGTGTGTGTGTGTGTGTGTGTGTGTGTGTGTGTGTGTGTGTGTGTGTGTGTGTGTGTGTGTGTGTAAATGTGATGGTCCCAGCGTCAGCAGCGTCGTCTTCACTGAGCTGATCAGCACCTGTCCAGGTAAAAGCTGGTTTTTGCGTTTCTTGTTCCTGTCCTTCTGTATGTCTGATAAACAGTTTGACACGTTTCATGAGAATTTAATCTTTGGGACAATAAAGACTTCATACTTTATTTTGTTTGACTGAAATATTTGACCACCAGAAGAATAATAAGGACCTGGTGTGGCATGTTGGTAATAAAGTGAATGTGCCACAGCTCTCTGATTGGATATCATGTTTGAACCAGATGTCCACTCGGACACGACAAATGGATTTGTGCCTTTTGCACCAATCATTTTTGTGCCGCCATCACAATGGAACTCAACAAGTTTAACCTACGGCAGCAAACTACTACATGTTTAACCTATGACAACAGGTTTAACCTACAACAACACACTACTTAGCCTACGACAACAAACTACTACAGGTTTAACCTACGACAATAAACTACTTAGTCTACGGCAGCAAACTACTACAGGTTTAACCTACAACAACAAACTACTTAGCCTACGACAACAAGCCACAACAGGTTTAACCTACAACAACAAACTACTTAGCCTACGACAACAAGCCACAACAGGTTTAACCTACGACAATAAACTACTTAGTCTATGGCAGCAAACTACTACAGCTTTAACCTACAACAACAAACTACTTAGCCTACGACAACAAGCCACAACAGGTTTAACCTACAACAACACACTACTTAGCCTACGACAACAAGCCACAACAGGTTTAACCTACAACAACAAACTACTTAGCCTACGACAACAAGCCACAACAGGTTTAACCTACGACAATAAACTACTTAGTCTACGGCAGCAAACTACTACAGGTTTAACCTACAACAACAAACTACTTAGCCTACGACAACAAGCCACAACAGGTTTAACCTACAACAACAAACTACTTAGCCTACGACAACAAGCCACAACAGGTTTAACCTACGACAATAAACTACTTAGTCTATGGCAGCAAACTACTACAGCTTTAACCTACAACAACAAACTACTTAGCCTACGACAACAAGCCACAACAGGTTTAACCTACAACAACACACTACTTAGCCTACGACAACAAGCCACAACAGGTTTAACCTACGACAATAAACTACTTAGTCTACGA
>NW_022986523.1:0-32724 GCF_902500255.1 Thalassophryne amazonica
AAAAGCGCGTGTTGTGGTGTGCGCGTGTGTTTTTCTTGTTAAAAGCACGTGTTGTGGTGTGCGCGTGTTTTTTATGCCTGCGTTTCTTGTTAAAAACGCATGCTGTGGTGTGCGTGTGTGTTTTTATGCCTGTGTTTCTTGTTAAAAGCGCGTGTTGTGGCGTGCGCGTGTTTTTATGCCTGTGTTTCTTGTTAAAAGCGCGTGTTGTGTGCGCGTGTGTTTTTATGCCTGCGTTTCTTGTTAAAAGCGCGTTATGGTGTGCGCGTGTGTTTTTATGCCTGCGTTTCTTGTTAAAAGCACGTGTTGTGGTGTGCGCGTGTTTTTATGCCTGTGTTTCTTGTTAAAAGCGCGTGCTGTGGTGTGCGCGTGTTTTTTATGCCTGCGTTTCTTGTTAAAAGCGCGTGCTGTGGTGTGCGCGTGTGTTTTTATGTCTGCATTTCTTGTTAAAAGCGCGTGTTGTGGTGTGCGCGTGTGTTTTTATGCCTGCGTTTCTTGTTAAAAGCACGTGTTGTGGTGTGTGCGTGTGTTTTTATGTCTGTGTTTCTTGTTAAAAGCGCGTGCTGTGGTGTGCGTGTGTGTTTTTATGCCTGTGTTTCTTGTTAAAAGCGCGTGCTGTGGTGTGCGTGTGTGTTTTTATGCCTGTGTTTCTTGTTAAAAGCACGTGTTGTGGTGTGTGCGTGTGTTTTTATGCCTGCGTTTCTTGTTAAAAGCGCGTGCTGTGGTGTGCGTGTGTGTTTTTATGCCTGTGTTTCTTGTTAAAAGCGCGTGTTGTGGCATGTGCGTGTTTTTTATGCCTGCGTTTCTTGTTAAAAGCACGTGTTGTGGTGTGCGCGTGTGTTTTTATGCCTGCGTTTCTTGTTAAAAGCACGTGTTGTGGTGTGCGCGTGTGTTTTTATGCCTGCGTTTCTTGTTAAAAGCGCGTGTCGTGGTGTGCGCGTGTGTTTTTATGCCTGCGTTTCTTGTTAAAAGCACGTGTTGTGGTGTGCGCGTGTGTTTTTATGCCTGCGTTTCTTGTTAAAAGCACGTGTTGTGGTGTGCGCGTGTGTTTTTATGCCTGTGTTTCTTGTTAAAAGCGCGTGCTGTGGTGTGCGTGTGTGTTTTTATGCCTGTGTTTCTTGTTAAAAGCGCGTGTTGTGGTGTGCGCGTGTTTTTATGCCTGCGTTTCTTGTTAAAAGCGCGTGTTGTGGTGTGCGCGTGTGTTTTTCCTTGTTAAAAGCACGTGTTGTGGTGTGCGCGTGTGTTTTTATGCCTGCGTTTCTTGTTAAAAGCGCGTGTTGTGGTGTGCGCGTGTGTTTTTCTTGTTAAAAGCGCGTGTTGTGGTGTGCGCGTGTTTTTTATGCCTGCGTTTCTTGTTAAAAGCGCATGCTGTGGTGTGCGTGTGTGTTTTTATGCCTGTGTTTCTTGTTAAAAGCGCGTGTTGTGGCGTGCGCGTGTTTTTATGCCTGTGTTTCTTGTTAAAAGCGCGTGTTGTGGTGTGCGCGTGTTTTTATGCCTGCGTTTCTTGTTAAAAGCGCGTTATGGTGTGCACGTGTGTTTTTATGCCTGCGTTTCTTGTTAAAAGCACGTGTTGTGGTGTGCGCGTGTTTTTATGCCTGTGTTTCTTGTTAAAAGCGCGTGCTGTGGTGTGCGCGTGTTTTTTATGCCTGCGTTTCTTGTTAAAAGCGCGTGCTGTGGTGTGCGCGTGTTTTTATGTCTGCATTTCTTGTTAAAAGCGCGTGTTGTGGTGTGCGCGTGTGTTTTTATGCCTGCGTTTCTTGTTAAAAGCACGTGTTGTGGTGTGTGCGTGTGTTTTTATGTCTGTGTTTCTTGTTAAAAGCGCGTGCTGTGGTGTGCGTGTGTGTTTTTATGCCTGTGTTTCTTGTTAAAAGCGCGTGCTGTGGTGTGCGTGTGTGTTTTTATGCCTGTGTTTCTTGTTAAAAGCACGTGTTGTGGTGTGTGCGTGTGTTTTTATGCCTGCGTTTCTTGTTAAAAGCGCGTGCTGTGGTGTGCGTGTGTGTTTTTATGCCTGTGTTTCTTGTTAAAAGCGCGTGTTGTGGCATGTCCGTGTTTTTTATGCCTGCGTTTCTTGTTAAAAGCACGTGTTGTGGTGTGCACGTGTGTTTTTATGCCTGTGTTTCTTGTTAAAAGCGCGTGCTGTGGTGTGTGCATGTTTTTATGCCTGCGTTTCTTGTTAAAAGCGCGTGTTGTGGTGTGCGCGTGTTTTTATGTCTGCGTTTCTTGTTAAAAGCGCGTGTTGTGGTGTGCGCGTGTGTTTTTATGCCTGCGTTTCTTGTTAAAAGCACGTGTCGTGGTGTGCGCGTGTGTTTTTATGCCTGCGTTTCTTGTTAAAAGCGCGTGCTGTGGTGTGCGTGTGTGTTTTTATGCCTGTGTTTCTTGTTAAAAGCGCGTGTTGTGGCGTGCGCGTGTTTTTTATGCCTGCGTTTCTTGTTAAAAGCACGTGTTGTGGTGTGCGCGTGTGTTTTTATGCCTGCGTTTCTTGTTAAAAGCACGTGTTGTGGTGTGTGCGTGTGTTTTTATGTCTGTGTTTCTTGTTAAAAGCGCGTGCTGTGGTGTGCGCGTGTTTTTTATGCCTGCGTTTCTTGTTAAAAGCGCGTGCTGTGGTGTGCGCGTGTGTTTTTATGTCTGCATTTCTTGTTAAAAGCGCGTGTTGTGGTGTGCGCGTGTGTTTTTATGCCTGCGTTTCTTGTTAAAAGCACGTGTTGTGGTGTGTGCGTGTGTTTTTATGTCTGTGTTTCTTGTTAAAAGCGCGTGCTGTGGTGTGCGTGTGTGTTTTTATGCCTGTGTTTCTTGTTAAAAGCGCGTGCTGTGGTGTGCGTGTGTGTTTTTATGCCTGTGTTTCTTGTTAAAAGCGCGTGTTGTGGTGTGTGCGTGTGTTTTTATGCCTGCGTTTCTTGTTAAAAGCGCGTGCTGTGGTGTGCGTGTGTGTTTTTATGCCTGTGTTTCTTGTTAAAAGCGCGTGTTGTGGCATGTCCGTGTTTTTTATGCCTGCGTTTCTTGTTAAAAGCACGTGTTGTGGTGTGCGCGTGTTTTTATGCCTGTGTTTCTTGTTAAAAGCGCGTGCTGTGGTGTGTGCATGTTTTTTATGCCTGCGTTTCTTGTTAAAAGCGCGTGTTGTGGTGTGCGCGTGTTTTTATGTCTGCGTTTCTTGTTAAAAGCGCGTGTTGTGGTGTGCGCGTGTGTTTTTATGCCTGCGTTTCTTGTTAAAAGCACGTGTCGTGGTGTGCGCGTGTGTTTTTATGCCTGCGTTTCTTGTTAAAAGCGCGTGCTGTGGTGTGCGTGTGTGTTTTTATGCCTGTGTTTCTTGTTAAAAGCGCGTGTTGTGGCGTGCGCGTGTTTTTTATGCCTGCGTTTCTTGTTAAAAGCACGTGTTGTGGTGTGCGCGTGTGTTTTTATGCCTGCATTTCTTGTTAAAAGCACGTGTTGTGGTGTGCGCGTGTGTTTTTATGCCTGCGTTTCTTGTTAAAAGCACGTGTTGTGGTGTGTGCGTGTGTTTTTATGTCTGTGTTTCTTGTTAAAAGCGCGTGCTGTGGTGTGCGTGTGTGTTTTTATGCCTGTGTTTCTTGTTAAAAGCGCGTGCTGTGGTGTGCGTGTGTGTTTTTATGCCTGTGTTTCTTGTTAAAAGCACGTGTTGTGGTGTGTGCGTGTGTTTTTATGCCTGCGTTTCTTGTTAAAAGCGCGTGCTGTGGTGTGCGTGTGTGTTTTTATGCCTGTGTTTCTTGTTAAAAGCGCGTGTTGTGGCATGTGCGTGTTTTTTATGCCTGCGTTTCTTGTTAAAAGCACGTGTTGTGGTGTGCGCGTGTGTTTTTATGCCTGCGTTTCTTGTTAAAAGCACGTGTTGTGGTGTGCGCGTGTGTTTTTATGCCTGTGTTTCTTGTTAAAAGCGCGTGCTGTGGTGTGCGCATGTTTTTTATGCCTGCGTTTCTTGTTAAAAGCGCGTGTTGTGGTGTGCGCGTGTTTTTATGTCTGCGTTTCTTGTTAAAAGCGCGTGTTGTGGTGTGCGCGTGTGTTTTTATGCCTGCGTTTCTTGTTAAAAGCACGTGTCGTGGTGTGCGCGTGTGTTTTTATGCCTGCGTTTCTTGTTAAAAGCGCGTGCTGTGGTGTGCGTGTGTGTTTTTATGCCTGTTTCTTGTTAAAAGCGCGTGTTGTGGCGTGCGCGTGTTTTTTATGCCTGCGTTTCTTGTTAAAAGCACGTGTTGTGGTGTGCGCGTGTGTTTTTATGCCTGCGTTTCTTGTTAAAAGCACGTGTTGTGGTGTGCGCGTGTGTTTTTATGCCTGTGTTTCTTGTTAAAAGCGCGTGCTGTGGTGTGCGTGTGTGTTTTTATGCCTGTGTTTCTTGTTAAAAGCGCGTGTTGTGGTGTGCGCGTGTTTTTATGCCTGCGTTTCTTGTTAAAAGCGCGTGTTGTGGTGTGCGCGTGTGTTTTTCTTGTTAAAAGCACGTGTTGTGGTGTGCGCGTGTGTTTTTATGCCTGCGTTTCTTGTTAAAAGCGCGTGTTGTGGTGTGCGCGTGTGTTTTTCTTGTTAAAAGCGCGTGTTGTGGTGTGCGCGTGTTTTTTATGCCTGCGTTTCTTGTTAAAAGCGCATGCTGTGGTGTGCGTGTGTGTTTTTATGCCTGTGTTTCTTGTTAAACGCGCGTGTTGTGGCGTGCGCGTGTTTTTATGCCTGTGTTTCTTGTTAAAAGCGCGTGTTGTGGTGTGCGCGTGTTTTTATGCCTGCGTTTCTTGTTAAAAGCGCGTTATGGTGTGCGCGTGTGTTTTTATGCCTGCGTTTCTTGTTAAAAGCACGTGTTGTGGTGTGCGCGTGTTTTTATGCCTGTGTTTCTTGTTAAAAGCGCGTGCTGTGGTGTGCGCGTGTTTTTTATGCCTGCGTTTCTTGGTAAAAGCGCGTGCTGTGGTGTGCGCGTGTGTTTTTATGTCTGCATTTCTTGTTAAAAGCGCGTGTTGTGGTGTGCGCGTGTGTTTTTATGCCTGCGTTTCTTGTTAAAAGCACGTGTTGTGGTGTGTGCGTGTGTTTTTATGTCTGTGTTTCTTGTTAAAAGCGCGTGCTGTGGTGTGCGTGTGTGTTTTTATGCCTGTGTTTCTTGTTAAAAGCGCGTGCTGTGGTGTGCGTGTGTGTTTTTATGCCTGTGTTTCTTGTTAAAAGCACGTGTTGTGGTGTGCGCGTGTGTTTTTATGCCTGCGTTTCTTGTTAAAAGCGCGTGCTGTGGTGTGCGTGTGTGTTTTTATGCCTGTGTTTCTTGTTAAAAGCGCGTGTTGTGGCATGTCCGTGTTTTTTATGCCTGCGTTTCTTGTTAAAAGCACGTGTTGTGGTGTGCGCGTGTGTTTTTATGCCTGTGTTTCTTGTTAAAAGCGCGTGCTGTGGTGTGTGCATGTTTTTTATGCCTGCGTTTCTTGTTAAAAGCGCGTGTTGTGGTGTGCGCGTGTTTTTATGTCTGCGTTTCTTGTTAAAAGCGCGTGTTGTGGTGTGCGCGTGTGTTTTTATGCCTGCGTTTCTTGTTAAAAGCACGTGTCGTGGTGTGCGCGTGTGTTTTTATGCCTGCGTTTCTTGTTAAAAGCGCGTGCTGTGGTGTGCGTGTGTGTTTTTATGCCTGTGTTTCTTGTTAAAAGCGCGTGTTGTGGCGTGCGCGTGTTTTTTATGCCTGCGTTTCTTGTTAAAAGCACGTGTTGTGGTGTGCGCGTGTGTTTTTATGCCTGCGTTTCTTGTTAAAAGCACGTGTTGTGGTGTGTGCGTGTGTTTTTATGTCTGTGTTTCTTGTTAAAAGCGCGTGCTGTGGTGTGCGCGTGTTTTTTATGCCTGCGTTTCTTGTTAAAAGCGCGTGCTGTGGTGTGCGCGTGTGTTTTTATGTCTGCATTTCTTGTTAAAAGCGCGTGTTGTGGTGTGCGCGTGTGTTTTTATGCCTGCGTTTCTTGTTAAAAGCACGTGTTGTGGTGTGTGCGTGTGTTTTTATGTCTGTGTTTCTTGTTAAAAGCGCGTGCTGTGGTGTGCGTGTGTGTTTTTATGCCTGTGTTTCTTGTTAAAAGCGCGTGCTGTGGTGTGCGTGTGTGTTTTTATGCCTGTGTTTCTTGTTAAAAGCACGTGTTGTGGTGTGTGCGTGTGTTTTTATGCCTGCGTTTCTTGTTAAAAGCGCGTGCTGTGGTGTGCGTGTGTGTTTTTATGCCTGTGTTTCTTGTTAAAAGCGCGTGTTGTGGCATGTCCGTGTTTTTTATGCCTGCGTTTCTTGTTAAAAGCACGTGTTGTGGTGTGCGCGTGTGTTTTTATGCCTGTGTTTCTTGTTAAAAGCGCGTGCTGTGGTGTGTGCATGTTTTTTATGCCTGCGTTTCTTGTTAAAAGCGCGTGTTGTGGTGTGCGCGTGTTTTTATGTCTGCGTTTCTTGTTAAAAGCGCGTGTTGTGGTGTGCGCGTGTGTTTTTATGCCTGCGTTTCTTGTTAAAAGCACGTGTCGTGGTGTGCGCGTGTGTTTTTATGCCTGCGTTTCTTGTTAAAAGCGCGTGCTGTGGTGTGCGTGTGTGTTTTTATGCCTGTGTTTCTTGTTAAAAGCGCGTGTTGTGGCGTGCGCGTGTTTTTTATGCCTGCGTTTCTTGTTAAAAGCACGTGTTGTGGTGTGCGCGTGTGTTTTTATGCCTGCGTTTCTTGTTAAAAGCACGTGTTGTGGTGTGCGCGTGTGTTTTTATGCCTGCGTTTCTTGTTAAAAGCACGTGTTGTGGTGTGTGCGTGTGTTTTTATGTCTGTGTTTCTTGTTAAAAGCGCGTGCTGTGGTGTGCGTGTGTGTTTTTATGCCTGTGTTTCTTGTTAAAAGCGCGTGCTGTGGTGTGCGTGTGTGTTTTTATGCCTGTGTTTCTTGTTAAAAGCACGTGTTGTGGTGTGCGCGTGTGTTTTTATGCCTGTGTTTCTTGTTAAAAGCGCGTGCTGTGGTGTGCGCATGTTTTTTATGCCTGCGTTTCTTGTTAAAAGCGCGTGTTGTGGTGTGCGCGTGTGTTTTTATGCCTGCGTTTCTTGTTAAAAGCGCGTGTTGTGGTGTGCGCGTGTGTTTTTATGCCTGCGTTTCTTGTTAAAAGCGCGTGTTGTGGTGTGCGCGTGTGTTTTTATGCCTGCGTTTCTTGTTAAAAGCGCGTGCTGTGGTGTGCGCGTGTGTTTTTATGCCTGCGTTTCTTGTTAAAAGCGCGTGTTGTGGTGTGCGCGTGTTTTTTATGCCTGCGTTTCTTGTTAAAAGCATGTGTTTTTATGCCTGCGTTTCTTGTTAAAAGCGCGTGTTGTGGTGTGCGCGTGTTTTTTATGCCTGCGTTTCTTGTTAAAAGCGCGTGTTGTGGTGTGCGCGTGTGTTTTTTATGCCTGTGTTTCTTGTTAAAAGCGCGTGTTGTGGTGCGCGTGTGTTTTTATGCCTGCGTTTCTTGTTAAAAGCGCGTGTTGTGGTGTGCGCGTGTGTTTTTATGCCTGCGTTTCTTGTTAAAAGCACGTGTTGTGGTGTGCGCGTGTGTTTTTATGCCTGCGTTTCTTGTTAAAAGCACGTGTTGTGGTGTGCGCGTGTGTTTTTATGCCTGTGTTTCTTGTTAAAAGCGCGTGCTGTGGTGTGCGCGTGTTTTTTATGCCTGCGTTTCTTGTTAAAAGCGCGTGTTGTGGTGTGCGCGTGTGTTTTTATGTCTGCGTTTCTTGTTAAAAGCGCGTGTTGTGGTGTGCGCGTGTGTTTTTATGCCTGCGTTTCTTGTTAAAAGCACGTGTTGTGGTGTGCGCGTGTGTTTTTATGCCTGCGTTTCTTGTTAAAAGCACGTGTTGTGGTGTGCGCGTGTGTTTTTATGCCTGTGTTTCTTGTTAAAAGCGCGTGTTGTGGTGTGCGCGTGTGTTTTTATGCCTGCGTTTCTTGTTAAAAGCGCGTGCTGTGGTGTGCGCGTTTTTTATGCCTGCGTTTCTTGTTAAAAGCGCGTGTTGTGGTGTGCGCGTGTGTTTTTATGTCTGCGTTTCTTGTTAAAAGCGCGTGTTGTGGTGTGCGCGTGTGTTTTTATGCCTGCGTTTCTTGTTAAAAGCACGTGTTGTGGTGTGCGCGTGTGTTTTTATGCCTGTGTTTCCTGTTAATAGTCGGTGATCTCCACAGGTAATTTGAGCGGCTGAGGCTTTTCCAGGCTGATCATGAGTGTGGTCTCCCGGCTCAGTCGATCCTCGTGGTGCCGGCCGTTGTATGTGGCAGGTGGCAATGCACTTGAAGTGTTTGGGAACTGGGGGGTTGTCTCTGGGTGAGGAGACGGGGTGAGACAGAATTCTTCTTTTTCCTGCTGCTGTAAGTGTTTGAGGATGGCCTTGGACAGAAAGTGAGGGTCGTTGTCATCGTTATCTACAAGCAATAATGGAGAAATACTGAAACTAACATTCTATTATAACAATCTTTTTCATGGAAAAAATAATGTTATCCTTAATAACATCACAAGTAAAATTAAAATGTAACGCAAAGATGAAAAGTCAGCAGGACACATGGCTTTCTAATGTCAGCCTTATTTTCTCTGGATTAACCTGTGTGTTGACATTCAACAGCAGGGAGGTCGAGTCTGCACTGAAGATTTATGTAGCCAGAAGGTGATGTTATACGACGTCTGTTAGAAAACTATCCGACCTTTTTATTTTTTTCAAAAACTATGTGGATTTGAATCATGTGCGCTTGCGTCAGACAAGCTTCAACCTTCGTGCGCATGCGTGAGTTTTTTCACGCCTGTCGGTTGCGTCATTCACCTGTGGGCAGGCTTTGAGTGAGCCCTGGTCCACCCCCCTCGTCGGATTTTTTATTGTCAGGAAAATGGCTCAGACACTGGTGCTTTGTTTCATCAAATTTTTTCAGAAACTATGAGGGACATCCAGGTGGACACCATTCGAAAAATTCAGATCGCTTTCGGTGAAGATTCTATGGACATAACACAGATTAAGGAGTGGTTCAGCCGGTTTAATGACAGCGCACAATGGCGCACGGCGCGCCGCGATCCGAACGGCCAACGACAGGCTTGAACGACCAGATCATTTCCAAAGTGAAGGTTCTGTTGGTCCAGGATGTCGTGTGACTAGCAGAGAAGTTTCAGAAGAGGTCGGGATCAGCACTTCCACTGTTAAAGGAGATTTTGTAATGAAAGACGTGCTGAGGGATTTGCGTGTCTGTACGGAGCCGCAATGGCGCTGGACAAAAAACACCTCCGTGTTGGAAACCATTCATAAGATTCAGATGACTTTCGGTGGCTTTTCAGTCGAGTGAGTATCTGAGAAATTGTGTAACAGCTGGGCATGTTCCAACTTGTCCTGTGAGACTTCCAACATGGACTTGCTTTTGTTCTCCGCCATTGAGGCTCCGTCCCGATGCACGAATCAGTCCGCACGTCTTTCATTACAAAATCTCCTTTAACAGTGGAATGTGCCGATAAAGTGCTGATCCCGACCTCTTCTGAAACTTCTCTGCTAGTCACACGACGTCCTGGACCAACAGAGCCTTCACTTTGGAAATGATCTGGTCGTTCAAGCCTGTCGATTGCTGCTCGGAGCGCGGCGCGCCGTGCGCCATTGTGCGCCGTCATTAAAACGGCTGAACCACTCCTTAATCTGTGTTATGTCCATAGAATCTTCACCGAAAGCCATCTGAATTTTTCGAATGGTGTCCACCTGGATGTCCCTCACAGTTTCTGAAAAAATTTTGATGAAGCAAAGCGCCAGTCTCTGAGCCATTTTCCTGACAATAAAAAATCCGACGAGGGGGGTGGACCAGTGCTCACTCAAAGCCTGCCCACAGGCGAATGACGCAACCAACAGGCATGAAAAAACTCACGCATGCGCACGAAGGTTCAAACTTGTCTGATGCAAGCGCACATGATTCAAATCCATATAGTTTTTGAAAAAAATAAAAAGGATAGTTTTCTAACAGACCTCGTATTCCTCAGCTGTGGAAGAACTCCTAAGAAGAGTTACATGATGCAAACTTGTCTTCTGATACATCTATAAACGGTCCTGTTTTTTTTTCTCTCTCTCTCCAGTAATAATTAAAATAAATAATGATCATGGCTAAATCATGTTCACCCCTTCACATTCATGCTTGCTGCATGACATCGAATCAAAATGAAAAGTAAAGGCTTTATAATAATTTTTCAAATCAAATCGGAAATGGTGGAGATGGTATAGAAAAATGCCAAAAAAAGTGATTCTTACATTTACATCAAGTTTTATTTCATTGCAGACAGAAGGAACCAAAGATATTTAATGTTTTATGTCATCAATATACATAATATACACTGATACCTGCATTTCAGGCCTACAACACTGCAAAAATTGGGACACTGAAAGCATTTGCCACTTTATAATGTAATTGTTGTATTTTTTTTCTTTTTTCAAAATTCTCTATACATTCTCTATTGGGGATAAAACAGGACTGTAAGCAGGCCAGTACAGTATTCATACACAGCAAAAATCACCAGTGTTAAATTCACTCTGCCAGTGTGCATATGGTCTTACAGTGACCCAGTGTGGGACCATACGTACACTGTCAGTGTGAATTTAACACTGGTGATTTTTGCTGTGTACTCTCGTCTTCTACAGCCATGCCTTTGTGATGTGTGCAGAATGTGGTTTTGCATTGTCTTGTTGAAAAATGCATGGATGTCCCTGGAAAAGATAATGTCTTGAAGGCAGCAAATGTTGAAAAAAAAATCTAAAATCTCAATGGACTTTTCTGGATTAATGCTGCCATCACACAAGTGTAAATTACCTTTCCAAGGACACAAACACAATTCCATACCATGACGGACCCTGGATTTTGGTCATTTCTTAAGGAAACCAAACCAAAACAAAAAAACCCTAAACATCTGGAATACTGATTTGTCTGACCACAATACCTGATTCTCCAGTGTCGTCCAACCCACATGCCTCTGAGACCACAGAAGTTGACATTGCTTCTGGACAAGGTTAACATAAGGCTTATTTTTTTCCACAGTAAAGTTTTAAGTTGCATTTGTTAATATAACTCTGTATAGTGGTGCTTGACAAAGGCTTTCCAAAGTAATCCCTTGCCCATGTGGTTATATCAGCTATTGATGAATGACAGTTCTTGATGCAGTGCCGTCTGAGGGATCAGAGATCAGTGTGTTTACCTTAGGCTTGCTTCCTTGCCCTTTACACACTGATATGCCCCCGATTCCTTGAATTGTACTGTTCAGGGAGAAATATGAAAATCCCTTCCAATCTTTCTTTGAGGAACATTGTTTTTAAACATTTCCATAATTTTCTCAGTGCCTTAAATGCTCTATATACTGGATATACCTTTTGGATCAAATCATGATTATTATAACTATCTGTTGATATCACCGGTTTGAAATAACATCAGTTTTTAAAAATGTCTTTACCTCCTAACCAGCCCTAAACTACCCTGTCCCAACTTTTTTGGAATGTGTTGCAGGCCTTAAGTGTAAAAGTGCCTTGACACTTGCACTACTTGCACACACTTCGTCGTGACTATCCCACCCGCTGTGTTCCCAGCTGGATGCCACGCTTTGTGCGCTGGACGCTGCGTATATAAAATAATTATTTCGTAGCGGATTAATCATTTTCTCTCAGAGTTGGCTGTTGAAAACACCTGTAATCACAGAGGACCGTTCCATCTGCCATTTTTTTCCCTCTCTCTTTCGTGCGCTGCATGAGGTGGAGAAAGCATTTGGAACCATCTAAAAGCTAATTTATCTGTAATATTTATAATATATATATTTGTAATCGCTTGGTAACACAGTTGCATTTTCATTCCTTCTCATGAGTAGCTGTAAAAGTATGTTTATGATAGATTTAACATCTCATTGTAATCGATCAGATGAACTGCGCTGTGATGTGGTGCTGTGACGCAATCACTCACACTCACACGCAGTGTTTTTTAATTGTTTGCGCAATGGTTATGTGAAGTTCATGTAATTAATGTGTGATGGTGATTTTGAACATTTTAAACCTAAATGTCTTTAGAAATGGGAGGAAGCCAGAGCACCCTGAGAGAACCTACACAAACACGAGGACAACATACAAACTACACACAGAAAGGACAAGGGGTGATCTGAACCTGGGACTTTCTTTAAATCAGTGGTGGGTACAGATAACCAAAAAATTAACTTCGATAACAGATAATCAGATAACTGAAAAGTTGTCTTTGATAAAGATAAACCGATAAACCACCTAAAAATGTATCAGAAGTTACAGATAACCAATGAATTCCAGTATTGTCTCTGGTACATTTGCAACTACTAACAAGCTGAATTTGAGTTTTAACACCATGATCACTTTTGGAAGCATCAAAAACGACAACAGACCCAAACAATGAGCCTGCACTTCTATGTTTCAATCAATCAATCAATTTTATTTATATAGCGCCAAATCACAACAAACAGTTGCCCCAAGGCGCTTTATATTGTAAGGCAAGGACATACAATAATTACGTAAAAACCCCAACGGTCAAAACGACCCCCTGTGAGCAAGCACTTGGCGACAGTGGGAAGGAAAAACTCCCTTTTAGCAGGAAGAAACCTCCAGCAGAACCAGGCTCAGGGAGGGGCAGTCTTCTGCTGGGACTGGTTGGGGCTGAGGGAGAGAACCAGGAAAAAGACATGCTGTGGAGGGGAGCAGAGATCAATCACTAATGATTAAATGCAGAGTGGTGCATACAGAGCAAAAAGAGAAAGAAACAGTGCATCATGGGAACCCCCCAGCAGTCTAAGTCTATAGCAGCATAACTAAGGGATGGTTCAGGGTCACCTGATCCAGCCCTAACTATAAGCTTTAGCAAAAAGGAAAGTTTTAAGCCTAATCTTAAAAGTAGAGAGGGTGTCTGTCTCCCTGATCTGAATTGGGAGCTGGTTCCACAGGAGAGGAGCCTGAAAGCTGAAGGCTCTGCCTCCCATTCTACTCTTACAAACCCTAGGAACTACAAGTAAGCCTGCAGTCTGAGAGCGAAGCGCTCTATTGGGGTGATATGGTACTATGAGGTCCCTAAGATAAGATGGGACCTGATTATTTAAAACCTTATAAGTAAGAAGAAGAATTTTAAATTCTATTCTAGAATTAACAGGAAGCCAATGAAGAGAGGCCAATATGGGTGAGATATGCTCTCTCCTTCTAGTCCCCGTTAGTACTCTAGCTGCAGCATTTTGAATTAACTGAAGGCTTTTCAGGGAACTTTTAGGACAACCTGATAATAATGAATTACAATAGTCCAGCCTAGAGGAAATAAATGCATGAATTAGTTTTTCAGCATCACTCTGAGACAAGACCTTTCTGATTTTAGAGATATTGCGTAAATGCAAAAAAGCAGTCCTACATATTTGTTTAATATGCGCTTTGAATGACATATCCTGATCAAAAATGACTCCAAGATTTCTCACAGTATTACTAGAGGTCAGGGTAATGCCATCCAGAGTAAGGATCTGGTTAGACACCATGTTTCTAAGATTTGTGGGGCCAAGTACAATAACTTCCGTTTTATCTGAGTTTAAAAGCAGGAAATTAGAGGTCATCCATGTCTTTATGTCTGTAAGACAATCCTGCAGTTTAGCTAATTGATGTGTGTCCTCTGGCTTCATGGATAGATAAAGCTGGGTATCATCTGCGTAACAATGAAAATTTAAGCAATGCCGTCTAATAATACTGCCTAAGGGAAGCATGTATAAAGTGAATAAAATTGGTCCTAGCACAGAACCTTGTGGAACTCCATAATTAATCTTAGTCTGTGAAGAAGATTCCCCATTTACATGAACAAATTGTAATCTATTAGATAAATATGATTCAAACCACCGCAGCGCAGTGCCTTTAATACCTATGGCATGCTCTAATCTCTGTAATAAAATTTTATGGTCAACAGTATCAAAAGCAGCACTGAGGTCTAACAGAACAAGCACAGAGATGAGTGGAATGAAAGTGAGATGAATGGGGTCTAATAGACATGTTGATGGTTTGGATGAAGTAACTAATGAAAATAACTCAGACAGAACAATCTGAGAGAAAGAGTCTAACCAATTACCGGCATCACTGAAAGCAGCCAAAGATAACGATACGTCTTTGGGATGGTTATGAGTAATTTTTTCTCTAATAGTTAACATTTTATTAGCAAAGAAAGTCATGAAGTCATTACTAGTTAAAGTTAAAGGAATACTCGGCTCAATAGAGCTCTGACTCTTTGTCAGCCTGGCTACTGTGCTGAAAAGAAACCTGGGGTTGTTCTTATTTTCTTCAATTAGTGATGAGTAGTAAGATGTCATAGCTTTACGGAGGGCTTTTTTATAGAGCAACAGACTCTTTTTCCAGGCTAAGTGAAGATCTTCTAAATTAGTGAGACGCCATTTCCTCTCCAACTTACGGGTTATCTGCTTTAAGCTGCGAGTTTGTGAGTTATACCACGGAGTCAGGCACTTCTGATTTAAAGCTCTCTTTTTTAGAGGAGCTACAGCATCCAATTACAATCTTACCAAATTTACGCTTAGCCTTAGCCAGCAGTTTCAAATTTCCTTCAGTGTCGCCTGCTCTGGCCCCCGGAAGACAATTGACTATGGTTGCTGGTGTCGCTAACTTCACATTTCTCAAAACAGAGTCGCCAATAACCAGAGTTTGATCCTCAGCGGGTGTGTCGCCGAGTGGGGAAAAATGGTTAGAAATGTGAACGGATTGGCGGTGTACACGGGGCTTCTGTTTAGAACTACGCTTCCTCCTCACAGTCACCCAGTCGGCCTGCTTTCCCGGCTGCTCGGGATCCGCCAGAGGGAAACTAATGGCGGCTAAGCTACCTTGGTCCGCACCGACTACAGGGGCCTGGCTAGCTGTAGAATTTTCCACGGTGCGGAGCCGAGTCTCCAATTTGCCCAGCCTGGCCTCCAAAGCTACGAACATCCTGCCCCCTGCTGGAAGCTCTTGTTTACTGCATGGCTTCCAGCACAGAAGCAAGCTGAGAGTAGCCACAAAGCCAGCTTTCTACCAATCACAACGCTCCGGTCAGGTGGAGGTCTTGGAAAATAAAGTCATGCCGACTTATGGTTTGGTGTGAATACTGATAGAATAACTCCATTAATGTCAATTCTGTCATTTGTACAAAGTTAAAATCTAACATAGATCTTTTAATGTTGAATAATGCACTAATTCTGAGGTTTTGTAACAAACACAGACAGATCACAAAGGATTCTGGGTAAAAGTGTCTCTGCTTAACACTGATTAGTTCAGTCATTCATTATGTAAACCAACACGTTAATGTGACGTCTGTCGTGTGTTGGTGTTTACAGATAAATGTGCTTTTGTAAAATATTCCATTTTTTTATTTGTAAAAACAGGCATTTTTACGGAGAACTGGAAGTGTCATTGCAAAATGTTTTGCATGTGTAGAGAATGTGCGCACGTTTTATTAGTGCCATGCCCACGTTTTATGATGTTGTAAAACGCGCTCTCAGTACTGTCTCGACACATAAATGTTGGTTTTACACTGTGCGAGTTTTGGCCTTTTTTCAGATGATTTTTCATTCGTGTGAGAATTTTTTGGGCCGGGTTTCAGGTTAATCGCGTGTCCTGCATTGTGTAGTGTACATGGAGTAACAAGCTGCATTTAACATCTCACAACCACCTCCTGATCGCCGATCGTATGGTCAAATGAAAATCAAACCTGTTTGATATTATTCTGTATCCTGCTGCTGAAGAGCAACAAGCATCCAACCGCTCGCACTGTGCATGTGCAAACACCAGAGACCTGTCTTGTAATGTTTTTTTTGTTGTTGTTTTGTTTTTAAACTTTGATGTCTCCCATCGAGAGTTTTTGTAAATTAAGTTTGAAAACAAAGCTTCCGTTTTGCTTGTGGAAACACGAGTTCGACGTGTGGTTTTTGAACATACAATGTGTGTGAGAACATAAATCGGGCACTCTGAACTTTTACACCGTGCGGTTCTGTGGTACAGTTTGAACTGAAACCGAGTACAGTGATTAAAAACATCATACAGTGTCTGCTCAGCTTCAGGACAAATACTGCCATGGCCTTGAAAACTCGCCAAAACAAAATTCAAGATAATCCGTGTCTGCTACATTTAAGATGCGTGGAATTTAACAAACGTAAATACAATAACAACGTCTATAAACCCAGAGAATATATTCATGAGAGTTTTAGGCACTAGAGTTTAATGCTGTTGTCCATGGAGCCTGAACAGAGCGTCTGAAATGCATTTGTCCTGTTGTGAACATACTGAGATTACCCTATCCTACCCATAATGCACTGCTGGGCACAGCATGTGCTCACTAAAACCTTAAAAATTAGCACATTACTTTAAAACTAAAACATATATCTGATATGTTCACTTTATAAAACTTCAGACGTGACAGTAATTTAAAATAATTTGTCCAAAATTAGTTTGGTTCAAATTTGAACCGTAAGTTAAAAATGTGTGCCTCTGGATGACTTGGGTGATGTTGCCAGCGTATCAGTATGGGGTTAAAGGAAATGTTTTTTTTGTGTGTGTGACCAGTTCTCCTTTGCCTGCAGAGGATAGAGTGGTTTCTCCTGGAAGTAGCTATCTTCAGTTTGCAGAGAGTGGAACTATACATCTGTTAGGAAACTTCTGACATGTAGGTGCTAAACTGATTTTAAATTTTAAAAATGTTTGCCACTGTTCAGCTTTGTTTACTACGTTATCGGTCTAAAAGTTATCGGACAAAAATTTATCGGAAGATAATTAATCCGATAATAGTTTTTAAAGTTATCTAAAAAGATAATCAGATAATGAAAACATTATCTGTTATCTGATTATCGGAACTGTGCCCACCACTGCTTTAAATATGAAATGTCTTCTGTAAACATGAAACACAAAATAAACTTTGTACAATTAAAACAAAAACAAACTCTTGTTTTCATTTATTAAAAATCTGCCAATGTACTGTGAAAACACAAAATCTTACCAAATATTTTTTTCTAACTTCTAGTCAAAATATCTATTCTACACCTAAGACTAAAAAGAAGTCCTTAGATCTTACTGAAATCTTAATGAAAGAGGCTTGGAGATATGTTGTTCTGAGTCATATCTGAGATGCCTTTTTCCACAAAATGTAAGTTTTTTGAGCTGTTGTGTTATTTTGTAAAAGATGCAACACTTCCTCACTTCCTACTACCAGGAAAATCCATCCATCCATTTTCTACATGGACCCC
Source organism: Thalassophryne amazonica (assembly GCF_902500255.1). Classification (NCBI taxonomy): domain Eukaryota; kingdom Metazoa; phylum Chordata; class Actinopteri; order Batrachoidiformes; family Batrachoididae; genus Thalassophryne; species Thalassophryne amazonica. The sequence goes on from NW_022986523.1 coordinate 17,153, forward strand.
ATTCCAGGGAGCATGGCAGGGTACACCCCCGACAGGATGCCAGTTCATTGCAGGGTCACATATAGACAAACAAACACATGCACACATATGATCAATTTAAGGTTTCCAATCCACCCAACCTGCGTGTCTTGGCTGTGGGAGGGGAGAACACACAATCTCCGCACAGAAAGGCACAGATGGGAAGCGATCCCACAACCTTCTTGCTATGAGGCAACAGTGCTAACCACTAAGATGCTCCAGTCATATTGAAAACTATGCCACATTATTTGTCTGATCATAAAGATTCCAAAAATGTATGGTTTGGACAGTCTGTAACTGAATTCTATGGAGTTACGGGATAAAAACGGCAAGAATGGTGACAAAGGTCAGTGTCGGTTTGTACAGGGGTCAAAAGTTAAAGATGCTCCAATTTTGGTAAAAAGTGATGGAAATTACTAGTTGAGTTAACACGGTTTTAAAAACGAATAGTGTGGACCATGTATCATCCTTACTTATCACGTTATGGGGTAACATATGTCACGTGTCATAGAATCCAATAGATGTAGATCTTGTTTGACCTTTACTTTTGGAGACCAAGCATTCAGCACTGTCAAAACTATTCCATTTATTAATCCTATTAGCTGAACCAATAATTTGCATCACTTTTTACCAAAATTGGAGCAACTTTAACTTTTGACCCCTGTACAAAATGAAACTGACCTTTGTCACCATTCTTGCTGTTTTTATCCCATAACTCCATAGAATTCAGTCACAGATGGTCCAAACTATACCTTTTTGGAATCTTTATGAGCAGGCAAATAATGTGGAATATTTTTCAATATGATTGGAGCATCTTTTAATTTTGACCTCTGTGTAATTCTTCAATTGACCCCTACCTGACCACCGATTGAAAAGTCAAGTGGCCAATCGTTTTTTTAAAAAGAGGCGTGTGCCGAATTTGATGCTTTTATCACCATTTGCATGATTGTTTCAGTTATCTGCTGCACTAAAAAGTAAAAAAAAAACAAACAGACAAAAAAACAAACAAAACCGTGAGTCAAAAACTTGTGTGGTTAGTGGTTAGTACTGTTGCCTAACAGCAAGAAGGTCCCACAAGCGTTCTGTCTTTTTCCCAAGACATGCATGTTATGTGAATTAAAAATTTAAATTGACCGTAGGCGTGAAAGAGCTTGTCTGTCTGTGTGTGGCCCTGCGATAGACTGGCATTCTTTCCAGGGTGTCCCTTCGTGGTATGACTGCTGGGATGGGCACTGTGACCCTTAATTGGCATAAGAAGGTTTAGAACATGAAGTGAACAAAGCTTGTTTTATCTCCGATATGACTCAAGCTGGAATGTGTCAATGTAAAATGCAGTTCTTATGTCACACATAGACGCTTGGCGAACCCACCGTTGAGCAGGATGAGTCTGTAGCGGTTGCGGCACTCTAGTGACTGCTCTAATATGACCTGCAGTGTCCTGTAGAAGAGCAGGACCTGGTGTCTGCGCTCAGGCTCCCCAAAACCAGCACTGCTCTCCTGTGACATGTTGTAGAGCGTCAGCAGGGGTGTGGCGTACTCCACCATGCAGTCAATGCCCTGTTCAACAATCAATCACAAGGACAAACAACACGTCACAGCTCTCTTCAATCAATTACAACTATTACAATCTGACTCCGAATGAAGGGAAACCCCTATATTGTGGGCACAGAACAGAAGTGTTTAATAAAATGTACATTACTTGATGATTTACATATCATGAAAAAAGTAGACATAAAAGGGATAATTGACATGTCATAATGAAATGACAGTAAGTCATCATGTTTACAGTCGGTCTTCTTGAGTAAAGTCAGAGGATGGATGTGTGAACATTTCCAAGTCATTGAATAAATTTTGGAATTTATTTACATCAGTCATTAAGAAATACAGTGTGATGCAGTGTGGTAAATCTGGCTGGATTGAGCGACTCTCACAAACTGTGCAAGAAGGAGACGAGTCAACATCCAACAAGAATCAACACCTTGAGGCTCTGAGATGGACTTTATACCAGCACTTACTGATTGTGTTTTCTGCATCCTGTTCATTTGTAACATGACATTGTCTTGTAACTGTTTGTAATATTGTTAGAATGGCCGAAGCAGTGGGTCACCCCTCTGAGTCTGGTCTGCTTGAGATTTCTTCCTCAAAAATTCCAGAGGGAGTTTTTCCTTATCACTGTCGCCTGTGTGCTTGCTCAGGGGGGTTGATAAGGTTAGACCTTACTCATGTGAATTTCGTTGTGATTTGCCGCTATATAAATGGGGCGGCAATAGCTCAGTTGGTAGAGCAAGCCGTCTTGTGACTGAAGGGTCGGCAGTTCGAATCCGGCTACCAATCAGTCAAAAATCTGCATATTGCTGTTGTGTCCTTGGGCAAGACACTTAACCCACCCTACCTGTGTATGAATGAGGTGGTGGTCAGAGTGGCAGTTTCCGTCAGTTTGCACTAGTAACTTACCACCCATGTGTGGGAGTGAATGAATAATGCAACTTGTAAAGCACTTTGGGTGTCCTGAAAAGTGATCTCTAAATCCAAATCATTATTATTATTAATAAAAAATTGAATTGCAAGAGTGAAACTATTTTCTTTACACCTTGTAGTAGCAATTCAACGTCCACATGCTTATTGATGAAAGCGGCTGTTAATTCACAAAACTGTCTTATGCAGGTTTTGACACCATTGAGGCTTCATGTCTGTTTAGAACTCGACTCACTTGTTTTGGATCAGTGGATACACTGAAGGTAGAGGAAGTAGATGGCACAGAGGAAGAAGACGATGAAGGAGACACTGCTGTGTTCAGCATGTAAACAGGTTGCTGTGTGGGAGAATTGTTCTCACACAGTGTCCAAGCTCCAGAGCATAAAGTGTATCATCATCACGTTGTCACGTTGTTGAGGATGGATAACAGCTGACTCTCCAACAGATATTCTATGTCCAGAGGAGGGCAGAAGACAGGCGTGGACGTTAAGAACAAACAAGGGACCAAGCCGGCTGGAGAGCAAATCTTGAAAAAAATGCCGAAGAACAACAGAGAGGGATGAGAGCGAGTGCAAGATCCTAACTGGCAGAAGCTTCCAGCAACGAGCACATGCAGCATCTGTCAGAAACAGTGGGCCTGTACAGTCATTTCCGGGTCCACCATCCTGTCTGGGAACTGATCAAGAGACAGACGTCCTCTCCACTGACGGACTGTCACGACAACATCAATGTGCGTTTGATCGGATTTGCACATTTGGTTTAGATGTCAAGGTTTTGAGCAGAGTTTGGGCTCGACTTTGAAGTTTGTGAAGATTAAAGGTTTTCAAATATGAGCCATATGTTGAGATCTATATCAAGAAGTGGCAGTAAGCCTGATTGTGATCCTGACAGCGTGCTGTTACGCATCTGTGTTCAACGTTTCATCAGTTTCAAGAACTGTTTCTTGTCAATCTTAGTATCTCATGCCAATGTTGCCAAAAATGTTTGATGAACATGTTTTATAGCTAGAGGGCGCTATTGATATATTTTACAGAAAATGGTTGTCTTTTGTTGAATTGTGAAGTGTAACCAAGAGGTGGCGCTAATACTGAGCTGACAGGTCAGTGTGCACTGAACATATAACCCAAATATTTCTATTCATTGATCTTGTAGGTTGTCTGTTTTTCACCTCCAGCACACATTTGGTGTCACATTGCACTTTAATTACATTCTGGTGGAAAAATAAAATGTCAGTAATTAATAATGAATGACCAGGTGACATCAGGTTGAACTTCAAGCTTCACTGCTGTCAAATATTATGTTTGCATAATTTTTTTGGACACAAAGCTGAAAACCAACCATTTACTGTCATCATGTCTGTAATAACCGCCATAACATTATTGCGATCACCACTCTGACATTATTTGCAGCTATTTTGGGCTTATTTGAAAATCAGATGTCACCCTAGACTTGGTTTTGACTGCAGTCATTGTTAGATTTACTTCATCAAACATGTGGAACATGGAGCAAACTGATATGTCACTTTGAAATGCTGGAGAGAAATAAACACACTGAGGCGGGTGTCACTTTATGCTGACGATGTGTGATTCTGACGGTCACTTTTGTGGTGTGCAGTCTTTACACATCTGATTAAAGACGGGAAAATATCAGCTCTTTCAGCCCACAGTGGCAATAAGAAGACCCACTGAGCTGAATTACTGCACCGACTCAGGCTGCAGATTCTCTGAGTTAATATATCAGTCTCTTTTTTTTTTTTTTTGCAATGGAGAGAAATATTTAACAGTGATCTCCTTTAGATTGGTCATAATCTGCATTAAAAGGTAACTACAAAGAACAGCAAGTAATCTGGTGCTGCTTATTTAAATATCTGACTCTTGTTACAATTCTGCAATTCACAAACCTGATTTGGGATTCATCCCCGCTTACCTTCCCATGCTCATCCATTACTCTGTAGACGCTGTGCTTGTAGACCCGCCCTCGGACCCCTGCCCTGTCCATCTCAGCGTTGGGGAGGTTGTCATAGAAATGAATGTTGTTGTCCTCATCCTCCAGCTTGTGAGAGATGCTGGCGTTGAGCGGTATGAGGATGAGGAGCTTCTTGGAACCCCGTTTCCAAAAGGCGGCACTGACCTGATGTGTGGCATTAAATGCTGCTATGGATTCCTCTAACCCTGGTCACACACACACACACATACACACACACACACACACACACACACACACACACACACACACACACACACACACACACACACACACACACACACACACACACACACACACACACACACACACTTTCATTCATATAGCATTTCAGAACGCAGTGCAAATATCATACCTTGCATAACATCTAAAGAAAAAAGACCCTGTAATCCTAAAAATGATCTACCATCTTAAATATCACACCCCACCATAACTACAGCAGCCTTTGATTTGTTACGTGTTGATATCTGAAAGCCTGATTTGAAGAATAAGCTTCATGGACATGTTGGAGCTGGTGTGCTTTGATGTTACTGACGTGGCAGAACCTGTCTCAGATAGCCCAGGTAGAAGGACCAGGCCACATTCATCTTTCTCATCTATATCCAATGTGACAACTGTAGGGGTGGTGGCAGCAAAAGTAAATCATTGCTTTTACAGCAAGTCACTGGATGGATACATGTACATTTCCAAATCACTGAGTATGTCTTGGACATTGGTCATCAGACAATCGGTCATTAAAAAACAAAAATGCTTTTATGATAAATTTGAGTATGTGGTTCTCAAAATCTGAGTGACCATGCAAAAAGGACAAAAGTGAGGGAAGTCACCAAGACACACATCACAACTCTATATATAGGAATTAAAGGCTTCTGTATATGTGATTGGAGAAATTGTGCTCGGGACAAATTTGGCCTGTTGCATCACAATGCCCAGTTTCATGTTGGAGTGAAACAGATAAGTACTTTCAAAAGATCTAGGCTTGAGTCTCCCATGTGCCTCCCAGCAAGCTGTAGCTGAACTTTCAAGTTAGCAATTTTATTTATTTATTTATTTGGTAGAAAATCCTTCTCTGTGCCACACTCCACCATGATGTTGCGTAACTAATGATGGAAAATACAGAACTTGCCCAATTACAATATTCTCCACTTGCAGCCAGAGAAAAATGGCCCTCAGAGTTGTCATTTGGTTCTTGTTGGCTTCCCTCAGTAGTCTCATTTTTGGGCTCAGTTTTTTCCTCCACACAGATTTACCAAAAAGTACCATACTGTTTGTATTTCTTAATAATTGGTGCAAATAAAGTCCAAGACATATTCAAGGACTTGGAAATGTTCATGTATCCATCCCCTGACTTGTTTTAAGAAAACTGCTGATTTACTTTTGTTAAACTAAAGGGTTCCATTACTTATGCAACCCATCATCTTGGCTTTAATGTTTTTATTTAACCCTTTAAGCCCTAGAGCCTATTTCACCAAAATCACATACCCACACATTATGATTTATTTCTCAGCTTGTACGAGGTCAAAAATACAAAGGTTTGGATCAGCTAAAAGACAGGTCCTCGGGGATGTGGTGGATGCAAAAACATTGAAAGTAAATAATACTTTGTAGGAGTAAATGAGGTTTTTCTTTTCCCAAAAAATGAATTCTGATTTATGTCTTTATTTGCTTGGCGTTTCAGCTGTGGTTAGTTGATATGTGATTGAAGTGGATACTTTTGTAGAGGAGACTTCGCTTGACATTTTGATGTATAATAAGTGTATGTTGGTGTCAGCACTGGTTAGTTATGAGTGTTCATCCATCCATCCATTTTCTTCCGCTTTATCCGGAGTGGGGTCGCAGGGGCAGCAGCTCAAGCAAAGCCGCCCAGACCTCCCGATCCACACACACCTCCACCAGCTCCTCCGGGGGAACCCCAAGGCATTCCCAAGCCAGCCGAGAGATGTAGTCCCTCCAGCATGTCCTGGGTCTTCCCAGGGGCCTCCTCCCAGTGGGACGTGCCCGGAACACCTCTCCAGCGAGGCGTCCAGGGGGCATCCGGAAAAGATGTCCGAGCCACCTCAACTGACTCCTTTCAACGTGGAGGAGCAGCGGCTCGACTCCGAGCTCCTCCCGAGTGACCGAGCTCCTCACCCTATCTCTAAGGGAGCGCCCAGCCACCCTGCGGAGGAAACTCATCTCGGCCGCTTGTACTCGTGATCTCGTTCTTTCGGTCATGAGCCAAATCTCATGACCATAGGTGAGGATCGGAACGTAGATCGATCAGTAAATCAAGAGCTTTGCCCCCCTACTCAGCTCTCTCTTCACCATGATGGTCATGAATCCTGAACTAGAATCTGTTTAAAGAAAGTCACGTTTTATTATCCAGAAGTGTGGACACAAATCTCATTTGGTCTAGAGGAGTTGAATGAGGAATACAAACACAGCCTAACAAGAAGATGAGCATCATTCATCCATCCATCCATTTTCTTTGGCTTTATCCGGAGTCGGGTCACGGGGGCAGCAGCTCAAGCAAAGCCACCCAGACCTCCCGATCCACACACACCTCCCCCAGCTCCTCCGGGGGAACCCCAAGGCGTTCCCAAGCCAGCCGAGAGATGTAGTCCCTCCCAATGGGATGTGCCCGGAACACCTCTCCAGCGAGGCGTACAGGGGGCATCCGGAAAAGATGCCCGAGCCACCTCAACTGACTCCTTTCGATGTGGAGGATCAGCGGCTCGACTCCGAGCTCCTCCCGAGTGACCGAGCTCCTCACCCTATCTCTAAGGGAGCACCCAGCCACTCATCTCGGCCGCTTGTACTCGCGATCTCATTCTTTCGATCATGAGCCAAATCTCAGGACCATAGGTGAGGATCGGAACGTAGATCGATCGGTAAATCAAGAGCTTTGCCCCCCCTACTCAGCTCTCTCTTCACCATGACAGTCCGATACAGCAACCGCATCACTGCAGATGCTGCACAGATCCGTCTATCGATCTCACGCTCCATCCGTCCCTCACTCGTGAACAAGACCCCGAGATACTTAAACTCCTCCACTTGAGGCAAGGATACTCCACCGACCTGAAGAGGGCAAAGCACCTTTTTCCGGTCGAGAACCATGGCCTTGGATTTGGAGGTGCTGATTTTCATCCCGGACGCTTCACACTCGGCTGCAAACCGCCCCAGTGCATGCTGAAGGTCCTGATTTGACGAAGCCAACAGAACCACATCGTCTGCAAACAGCAGAGTTGAGATTCTGTGGTTCCCAAACCAGACCCCCTCTACACCCTGGCTGCGCGTAGAAATTCTGTCCATAAAAATAATGAACAGAACCGGTGACAAAGGGCAGCCCCGGTGGAGGCCAACGTGCACTGGAAACAGGTTTGACTTACTACCGGCAATGCGAACCAAGCTCCTGCTGCGGTCGTACAGGGACCGGATAGCCCTTAGCAAAGGACCCTGGACCCCGTACTCCCGGAGCACTCCCCACAGGGTGCCCCGAGGGACACGGTCAAATGCCTTCTCCAGATCCACAAAACACATGTGGACTGGTTGGGCAAACTCCCATAAACCCTCGAGCACCCGATGGAGCGTGTAGAGCTGGTCCAGTGTGCCGCGACCAGGACGAAAACCACACTGCTCCTCCTGAATCCGAGGTTAGACCATCGGTTGAATTCTACTCTCCAGTACTCTGGAATAGACCTTACCGGGGAGGCTGAGGAGTGTGATCTCCCTATAGTTGGAACACACCCTTCGGTCCCCCTTCTTAAACAGAGGGACCACCACCCCGGTCTGCCAATCCAGAGGCACTGTCCCCAGTCGCCACGCGATGTTGCAGAGGCATGTCAGCCAAGACAGCCCCACAACATCCAAAGATTTTAGGTACTCAGGATGGATTTCATCCACCCCTGGAGCCTTGCCACCGAGGAGCTTTCTAAACACCTTGGTGACTTCGGCCTGGGTAATGGATGAGTCCGCCTCCGAGTCCCCAGTATCTGCTTCCTCTTCGGAAGACGTGACGATGGGATTGAGGAGATCCTCGAAGTACTCCTTCCACCGCCCGACAACATCCCCAGTCAGGGCAACCGCTCCCCACCCGCACCGTAAACAGTGCTGGTGGAGAGCTGCTTCCGCCTCCTGAGGTGTCGGACGGTTTGCCAGAATCTCTTCGAGGCCGACCGATAGTCCTCCTCCATAGCCTCCCCGAACTCCCAGACCCGGGTTTTTGCCTCTGCGACCGCACGGGCTGTGGCACACTTGGCCTGCCGGTACCTGTCAGCTGCCTCTGGGGTCCCACCTACCAACAAAGATAAGTAGGACTCCTTCTTCAGGTTGACGGCATCCCTTACTTCCGGTGTCCACCCCCGGGTTTGGGGATTGCAGCTGCGACAGGCACCAGAGACCTTGCGACCACAGCTGCGAGCAGCCGCATCGACAATGGAGGTGGAGAACATGGTCCACTCGGACTCCATGTCTCCAACCTCACCCGGGATCTGGGAGAAGCTCTCCCGGAGGTGGGAGTTGAAGACCTCGCCAACAGAGGGTTCCGCCAGTCGTTCCCAGCAGACCCTCATGATACGTTTGGGCCTGCCAGGTCTGACCGGCTTCCTACCCTCCCAGCAGATCCAACTCACCCCCAGGTGGTGATCAGTCGACAGCTCTGCCCCTCTCTTCACTCAAGTGTCTGAGACACGTGGCCAAAGATCAGATGATACGACTACAAAGTCGATCATCGACCTCCGGCTCAGGGTGTCCTGGTGCCACGTGCACTGTTGTGCTCGAACATGGTGTTCGTGATGGACAAACTGTGACTAGCACAGAAGTCCAACAACTGAACACCACTCGGGTTCAGATCGGGGAGGCCGTGCTTCCCGATCACCCCCCTCCAGCTCTCACTGTCGCCGCCCACGTGGGCGTTGAAATCCCCCAGGAGAACAATGGAGTCCGCAGTTGGAGCGCTATCTAGTACCCCTCCCAGGGACTCCAGGAAGGTCGGGTACTCTGCACTGATGCTCGGCCCGTAGGCCAAGACAACAGTGAGAGACCTGTCCCCGACCCGAAGGCGTAGGCACGTGACCCTCTCGTTCACCGGAGTGAACTCCAACACTTGGCGACTGAGCTGGGGAGCAATAAGCAATGCGACCCCAGCTCTCCGCCTCTCCCCGTGGGCGACGCCAGAAAAATGAAGTGTCCAGCCCCTCTCCAGGAGTTGGGTACCAGAGCCCAAGCTGTGCGTGGAGGTGAGCCCGACTATCTCTAGTCGGTATCTCTGAACCTCCTGCACAAGCTCAGGCTCCTTCCCCCCTAGCGAGGTGACATTCCACGTCCCAACAGCCAAGGGCTGTGAGCATGGACCGGGCCGCTGGGCCACCCGCTCTCGACCGCCACCCAATCCTCTCTGCACCCGACCCCCATGGCCCCCTCTGCAGGTGGTGAACCCACAGGAGGGCGGGCCCACGTCACTCTTTCGGGCTGAGCCTGGCCGGGCCCCATGGGCTAAGGCCCGACCACCAGGCGCTCACGCGCGAGCCCCAACCCAGGCCTGGCTCCAGGGTGGGACCCCGGTTCCGCCATACCGGGCGACATCACGGTCCTTGATCTCTTACTGGTAATGGAGGTTCTGAACTGCCCTTAGTCTGACCCGTCACCTAGGACCTGTTTGCCTTGGGAGACCCTACAGGGAGCACAAAGCCCCCGACAACATAGCTCCTAGGATCAGGTACACAAACTCCCCCACCATGATAAGGTGGCAGCTAGAGGGGGAGTATGAGTGTTCAAATGTTCCAAAACAGGGCAAGTTCCCAAAAATTGGGGACTCTAGGGTTTAAGAGGTTAATATATCAAGCTGTCGAGATTTTCTTAGAGTTTGAGTTTAAGGAGGATAATGTAGAAGAATTTTTAGGTCCATATTTGAACTGTGATGAACTATCAAGTGTCCTGATCCGAACTGTATGTCCTCTGGTTGAACTAGCAGGTGTTCAACCCAAAAAAAGGGCTCTATTAGTCATTTAGTCTGTCAGGGGCTTTCCAAGGCCTTTTAGGTGCTTTCCCGCAGGCCACGTGCGGGGGCCTCAGGCCAGCTGCACGTGTGGCTGAGGCCACGTGCGGAGGGGGCCTCAGGCCAGCTGCACCTGTGGCTGAAGGTCTTTTAAAAAAATCAGTTGTAAATCCTTCATGTTTTAATGGGAGCGTTTGTCACATTGAAATAATGGCCTAACACCTGCTTAGGGTTCACTAGAGGACGCTTCCAATAGAAAACCATGTCTTGGGAATGAAATAAATAAAAAAGTCGAAGGAGGAGCGATGCCCGCGGGTCTCCAATAAATAGACGAGCGCGGTCATATTCAGTCTCTCTAGAGGACTCAGTTTGTCTAAGCTTTGTGTCGAAGGCTTAAATAAACTTAAAAACTCTGTGCATTTTATCTTGCTTAAGGCTGAATTATTCTAAAGTGTTGTGTCCTCTTTCTAGCATATCACTTGCAATTAGTTTGTGTTATCTAAAAGACGACATCCTGAGAAGACCAAAAAGATGAGCCGCGACAGAACTTGGCGAGCCAGCTTCAGGAGGGTCCAGGGGCATTCCGGCAGCCTGGGGCAGTCCAGCTCATCCCTCCAGACCGTAAATAACACTGATCACGACTAAAAGGTAAGCAGAAACCTTTTATAATTTCTGCACGATCTGGAGGAGTGAGTCGGGATTTCCGCCCAAGTTGACAGGTGATATTTTTTAATTGCCTCTTACCCAAAAGAACCTGGACTAAGAAAATTGATAAGAGACTAAAAAAAGATAAGATTGAAAATTATCAGGCCTTGTAGATAAAATGCTCAGAAGGTGTGTGTGTTCCCGGGAAAAAGAATGTCTATGTGAGTGAAAGTTCAGGAATGTTCATGAACTCTGGTGCGGAAAGAGTGCGTGGAGAACTAACCTGGATGCTTGGGGAATAATTGGTGTTGAAATTCGTTACTAACGTGCCGGCTGATAGCATGTGCTGTAGGGGTTAATTTAGGGGAGTATACTGACAAATAGATACAAGGTAATACAAGGTTATTTAAAGAGTTTAACAGAGACTGAAGTGAAATAAGTGAGAAAAAAGAGTTTAACAAGAGAATACGTGCAGAGAAAGCACAAGATAAGCGCCTGAGGGGGCGCAGTAGAAATACCGTACGTGATAAAGAGATTTAAAGAGAAAAGTGCAAAGAAGCACAGCTGACAGTAAGTAAAAGAGCTCAATAAAGGACGTCATTTTTTAAGAAAAGAGAAAAACTATAAAAAAAATAATAAAATAAATAGAGAGTTAGTGCAGAATACATGAGAATTAATGAAGCAGAAAATAGTGCAGTAAGGCACCAAATACACGCTTGTGGGGCGTGGGAGAAGAATAAGTAATTAAGTACACAGTAATATGAGTTTTTTTATAAGAAAAGAAAAAGAGAATATTTTCAGTGCAAAGGCACATTAAGCTCACGAGGAGCTCAGTAAGTGAAAAAAAAAAAAAAGGCAGAAGAAAGTGCAGAAAGGCACAGGATACGCACGCGAGGCGCGGTAAGGCGTAGAAATAAATGAAATATTGTATGCTCAGAAAGGAGCTTGTGAAAATAATATATTAAGCACAGGATACGCACGCGAGGCGCGGTAAGGCGTAGAAGTAAATGAAATATTGTATGCTCAGAAAGGAGCTGGTGGAAAATAATATATTAAGCACAGGATACGCACGCGAGGCGCGGTAAGGCGTAGAAGTAAATGAAATATTGTACGCTCAAAGAGGGCTTGAAAAAAGTAATATATGAAGTTGCTGACAGCGCCGGAGAAGCTGTCTAACGTGAAGAAGAGATACATGCTTAAACAGAACACATTGGTGTTAAGTGAATAAAAAGGTTGTTTAAAGTCGCGGAGTGAAAAGTGGCAGAAGTCTAGATAGAGATATATAGAAAGTTGTTTTTAATAATTTTTGTGTATAAAGCTTTTGAAGATTGGTGTGTGGGAGAGTGGAGAGTAACCTGTGTAAAGCTGTGAGAACTTGCAGGCTGGCTGACATACAAGATTAATGTGAAAGAGTACGAGGGGGAGGTATTTAGACCCAACAGGAGGACTTGGGAGGTGCATGACAGGCAGAGAGGAAAGTGTGAAACAGACAGTGAAGAAAAAGACAGGAGAAGAGTGCTATGTAAATACAGAGAAGGTAGATATTATTTCAAAGAGAGAAAACTAATAAACAAACATAGCAGAAAAAGACGAGAAGCAGAAAGTTAAAAAAAAAAAAAAAAATTAAATTAGAAGGGAAATAGAAAGTCGGGAGCAAAGACATTAGGAGGTGTTAGGGTTGTAAGAGGATTAAATAAATAAAGTTGGTTATAAATCAAAAGAGTTAAAGCTTAGATTATAGTGAAAAAGCTGACAGACTGATCAATGCTTGGGACAGTCTTTGATGGGAGACTTAAGTGATGATGAAATAATACTCCCAGAACATTACTTGACTGACGGAGACATCGAAACCCAGGGAATCAGGACACATTTTTGGCTGGAAAGGACCTATTTTGACAGGGTAGGAGCAGAACATTGGCAGGACGAACAAGAGATCAATCAGAAATTATGGCAGATTACTAAGGTAATCAATCTGAAGCAAAAGAAAGAACAATTCCCTCTAATTAATTGGGAGCTGCTGATAAGACGTCTGTGGCATCAGGGTTTAACCCCGTGGCTGGAGCTGCTTTGTGCTGACCCTAATAAAGAACTTAGCATACCATTAAATCATTTAGTAACACTACCAACCGATCCAGGTGAAGAACTGTTTCCTAGGTTGACTCTGACTGTGGTCCCAAGGAAGGTTCGGTGGGAAACAGGTAAATTTTCATATTTAGTTAAAGAAAAAGAAGACGGGCATAGCAGTTGGAAATTTAATCCTTTTAAGGGTTTAAAATACAAAACAGGTGTTACAGCCAGCAAGTTATTGGTCTGGATCAGGACAGCCCCTGAGGGACTACCAGAACACCATAGAAACACCTCACATAGCGTTTGTCAGGGTTACATGGGTAACTCTCAAGGTCAAGGTCGGGAAAGTACCCCGCTAGACTTAGTACTAAGAAAATATCCAGGAAAACGCACTAAGGCCAACCAATGTATGAGAAAGTGGCACAAAAGGTCACATGGGGGCAGGCAATGGCCTTTGGTGGGATCATTTGATCCGGTGATGTGTGAAGCAGTTGCGGTAGAAATACAGAAAAAAGAAATTAAAGATCAGCAGAAGAACGTAAAAAACAACAAAAAACGCACTGAAGAAAAATAAGTTTTGGCCTTGTTCAAGCAGGAAGCACAGAGGCTACAGCAGAAAAGAGAAAAAATGACAGAGGAAAGATCCAAAGAGACTAAAGCCAGTGCACCGAGCTGGGAAGCAGAGCCACCCCCATATAAACGTCATGATATAGGGAAGACAGCTGGACAATTTGTATTAGGAACTCGTGAAGAGGACCAAGGCATGGATGTGGAGGGCAAATTCACACTGACACTAAAAGCTCGAGAGCCACAAGGAGACAGGTCCTCAGTCTGTCAAATGGATCATACAAGGTCTCCAAGTCCGAAAATAAGTGGTCGCACACCACGACCAGCAGGGGGGGCCACAAATAACAGTGACACGGAGGCAGACGAGGATAAAGAGAGAGACCTGAAGGCTCCGCCTGCACATCGAGGTCCACTGAAAACCGTCCCCTCCCACCATAAGTCAGCCGACTGGACCTTCACAGGCTATAGAGGCTCCGAAGAGTGGCACAAGAGCTTCTGTGACACACTGGATCTGGCCAGAAGAGATAATGAAGAACTAGCTGAGCAACTTCGGCTAGCGAAGGAAAGAATACAAAGACATAGGGACGCCGAGGAAAGAAGAATATTACAACAATCGACGCCCAATCAAGGGAATCACATTATAGAGCCACCCACCCGAAAGATTTCTGGTGAGATCATCATTGAGACTGCAAAAGAGGCCCGACTCAGGCAAAGACAACAATGTGTAGCCAAAGACATAGCGGCTTTAGAACAGAATATAACCGACTGGATGGACTGCCTGGAACCAGTCAGTCGCACTCGATCTGGAAGACAGTATGGAGTCCGCACAGAAGAAGAGGAGGACGAAGACCTCATATGCCCATTGGTGGTTAGAAATGGTCATCATGTGTATACCCCATGGAGCTGGACAGACATGGTGGGGCTGGCCAACAGACTGCCAGACATCACCCAAGGAGCTGGGAGATGGATAACTGCCTTAGAAGAAGGCACTGCAGGGGTAACCTTGTCTTTAGGTGACATAAAAGCCTTGCTAATGCATGTCATGGGAAAACATGACACTGAAGAATTAGCAGGAAAGGTTGGACTAACACAAATGATGGGCACAAATCAACATGATGAAGTCCCCTTTAATCGCTATAGAAACTCCATGTGGGAAGGACTGAGAAGAAAGTACCCTGAGGTCTTGGATCCCTCTAAATTGGATGATGAGGAGTGGACACCTGAAGAGTGCCCAAAGAAGTTCCTGCACCGATTCCAGAAGAGATGGGCGGAGGAAACAGGAAATGCATGGAACCATTCTCCAGCAACTGAAATCCTGTTTAAAATAACTGTAAAAAAGGCTCTACCAGATGAGGTTCAGAAAGCCCTAGATGGAGTTGTGGGACTATCAAAAATGAATTGGGCTTTATACTCTGAGCATATTTGTCACCATCTTGAAATCTACAAGAAAGAAAAACAAAAAGAAGAAGATGCAGCAAAATCCCTGACGAAAAAATTGGTGCAGATGCAGTTGGGAGAGCTAACCAAAGTCAAGAAAGAAAAAACAAGACCCAGGTACCAATGATGACCCCTGTTCCTTCTGAGTCGGCAAGCACAGGCCCTACGGCAAACACTGCTGCCACCTTACAGGCACCTGTGGTAACAGCCACACAGAGCCCCCAAGGAGCAGCAGGGAGCACTGCTGCAGGAGAAGTCTCAGCACCAGTGGAGCATCACTATCACTACCATAGCACTGGCACACCCGGAAATGGACCCACCTACAGTCATGGGTGGAGAGGAGAGTCACGGAACTTTCAAGGTCAAAGAGGAGGGTGGCGAAGAGGATCTCGCCAACCTTCATTGG
>NW_022986524.1:0-32593 GCF_902500255.1 Thalassophryne amazonica
AAAATTTTATGGTCAACAGTATCAAAAGCAGCACTGAGGTCTAACAGAACAAGCACAGAGATGAGTCCACTGTCCGAGGCCATAAGAAGATCATTTGTAACCTTCACTAATGCTGTTTCTGTACTATGATGAATTCTAAAACCTGATACATACATACATATATATATATATACACACATATATATATATACATATATATATACACATATATACATATATACACATATATACACATATATATACTCAACAAAAATATAAATGCAACACTTTTGGTTTTGCTCCCATTTTGTATGAGATGAACTCAAAGATCTAAAACTTTTTCCACATACACAATATCACCATTTCCCTCAAATATTGTTCACAAACCAGTCTAAATCTGTGATAGTGAGCACTTCTCCTTTGCTGAGATAATCCATCCCACCTCACAGGTGTGCCATATCAATATGCTGATTAGACACCATGATTAGTGCACAGGTGTGCTTTAGACTGTCCACAATAAAAGGCCACTCTGAAAGGTGCAGTTTTATCACACAGCACAATGCCACAGATGTCGCAAGATTTGAGGGAGCGTGCAATTGGCATGCTGACAGCAGGAATGTCAACCAGAGCTGTTGCTCGTGTATTGAATGTTCATTTCTCTACCATAAGCCATCTTCAAAGGCGTTTCAGAGAATTTGGCAGTACATCCAACCAGCCTCACAACCGCAGACCACGTGTAACCACACCAGCCCAGGACCTTCACATCCAGCATGTTCACCTCCAAGATCGTCTGAGACCAGCCACTCGGACAGCTGCTGAAACAATTGGTTTGCATAACCAAAGAATTTCTGCACAAACTGTCAGAAACCGTCTCAGGGAAGCTCATCTGCATGCTTGTCATCCTCATCGGGGTCTCGACCTGACTATATATATATACACGTATATATACGTATATATATATACGTATATATATATACGTATATATATATATACGTATATATATATAGACGTATATATATATATAAGTTACTCCACAACTTACTCCCGAAGTTACCGATAAGCCAGTAACCCCGCTTCGTAGTACAGGCCCCTGTTCTTCATGTCAACTTGTATCTCTGTTTATCTGTGCAATTGGAACATCAGCAGTTTCCTTCAGGATAAATTAAGTCATCTGATTTGAGTGAAACCATGGTGTTGTGCTCAGAGTTCAGCAGTTTGGAGTCAGATTTGATGAATTGTGTGCATAGTTCCACTTCTGTGTGTATAAAATGAAGAAAAACTGTAATCAATAGTATCGCTTGATCGGCTTCATCAGTCCATCACCAAGCTGAACTGTCCTTCATTTATCATCATAAAGCACAGTCTGTCTTATTTATTTTTGCTGATATTTGGTGTTCAGTCTATAATAAGAACTCCAACACAAACTGACAGCTATCATTTGGATGTGGTGGAGTTGGTCTGAAATAAACTTTAGTGGACAAACCTGCTCTGGATCAGCGAACTTCAGGCTTGAAAACAGCATCAAGCACGTTGACTAGTTTCTTCTCTTCTTTAAAACCACTCGTTTTTTGTTGCTGCTCTGCTGTTTTTCGTTTCTACCAACTCAAATATCTTGGCATTAGCAGCAGTTAGCCGCTGTTTCAACAACCTTCTCAGCTGTTCCACCTTTTCGCGCTAACTTCGCCTTTTCTTCTTCGTCAGGTTTACTGTCGACCTTTGTGCTTCTGGAGGTCTTCAAAAAACATATTCAAGGATCACAGAGTGAAGTTTGATCTGTTCAGAGAAGAGTTTCCAGCGTCTACAGCTAACTAGCTTTAGCATTGGAAGCTAACAGGAAACAATTCTTCTTCGTGGGATCGTTATGACGGTGAATCCGGAGCAGAAAGAGTTGACTTTCGTCCTTTGGCATATATTTTTTCATGAGGATTCAAACCGTGAAAACATCAAGGTGATCGGAACGATATTTTTTGAGAAATCAGTAATTTTTGAAAACAAGTCTGTTTATGTCGCACTTACACAATAAGAGCCTGCATTTCAAAATAACAGGATTTGAGGTCGCGGCAGACCTGACAGAGTTCATCAGTCTGTCTATCCTCGAACATCCCAGACTTCAGATTCAAATCTGAACATTTTCTATTTGCATGTGACCCCAAACCCAGAATAAACATGTTCACACTCCGGAAACAAAACAACAGAATTGTGTGTCAACAGTGTGAAAAAAAAGAAAAGAAATTTGATCTAATGTGAACACTGTCACAGTGCAAATATAAAACTTCAGTTATTCATAATTTCTTTTTATATAATGACTGAGTGGATCCTTGTCATTTGATAGGTGCTTTGTATGTCACATGACATGGATTAATTCACCCCATTTGTGTTGCATTGCATTTAGAGTGCAAAGACTGAAAGGATTTTGTGTCATATAAGTGGTAACTTAGGGAGATTCAGATGAGAAGTATCACTTGCCTTCAGACGGAATGTCAAGTAAGACTTTTTGCCCATGTGGTGCGTTTCTCTGGATATAATCCAGCACACAGATGCCTGATTGATGAGGACAATAAGTGACAATACGTGTTAAGTGAGCACGGTTGGAATGCTGGCGTTGTGTGTTCGCCGCTCCTCTGGGTTTTCTCCAGTTTTCTCTTTTGTAACTTGGTTTTCAGTGGCTTGAGTATAATTTTTTTTTCTTTGGGTATGTACTTGGCATGGTTCTTGGTGCTTCAGTGTGCAATTTTAACCATTTTTGATTGTTTAGTGCCTTTTTTGCACTGCTAGACCAAAAGCCAGGACCTCAAAATACGGAAAGCGTTTCCGAAAAAGTGGCAACGGTTACCATACCTTTTCTGAAAGCCTGGAATCTCAGCTTTTCAATCATATATGATGGCCATCTGACAAGAGTAGCTGTTAGACGTTATGGCACAAAATGTAATCTAAGGTTGAAAAACGTTTTGTTGACGAACCAAAGCAGGATAGTGAGATAGTTGAAAATCTAAAAATGGTATAACAACAAGTGAGACACGGATTCCTTTGTCTTTGGGTATGGCAAACCCAATTATGACATTAACATTGCTGTAAAAGGTCAAGGTCATGACCTTTTGGAAAGGTCAATGACATTTTTTTGACATTTTTGTACAAATTATATAATTTTCTTTCTATTTTCTCCATCCATAATTTTGTGAAGACACATGTAGATGTCTTTATTTATATCCCAACAAAATGCTCTTTTAAATGGTATACATATAGCATTTGTATATTAGCCTAGTAGGAGGTAGACACCAGCTTTTTTTACAACAACCAAAGATCAATGTTACAAGCTGAGCCATCTGGGAGTGCAAGAGGTAGCAGACCTGTCATCCACTCAAGAGGAGGCTGACACACGTATGCTGCTCCATGCTTGCCATGCCTCAAGGACTGGTCACAAATCTGTTATAAGTTATATAAGCATCTTTCAGCTTGCTAGTGGTCTAGGATCACAGTTGTGTCAGGCTTTGCCTGGTATACATGCATACACAGGTTGTGACACAGTAAGTGCATTTGCAGGTCGTGGTAAAGTGTCAGCCTTAAAATTGCCTCAGAGGAATGAAACCTTCTGTGAGACCTTCAGGAAGATGGGGAGAGACTGGACCTTGTCACCGGAGTTGTATGAAGGGTTACAAGAATTTACATGTAAACAGTACAGCTCCAAGTCCAAAATCAGCAACATCAATGAAATGAGGTATGCACTTTTCTGTGCAAAGAAAGGCATAGAATCCTGGCAGTTACCTCCTTGCTCATATTCTCTCAGGAAACACTGTCTCAGAGCTAACTATCAAAGTGCTATCTGGAGGAGATGCCTTGAGAAAAACCCTGAGGTTCCTTCCCCAGATGAGCATGGTTGGTCTAGAGCTGGTCAAGATAGTGACTTGCACCTCTCTGTAGACTGGTTCAGTGTCCCCACTGGTCCACAAGCAGTACTTGAGTTTCTGTCCTGTTCATGTAGAAGGGACTGTGTCACTCAATCATGTCAGTTTGTTGCCAACAACTTGGCCTGCACTGATCTATGCCATGCAAGACAGTGCAAAAATCAGAAGGATGACATTGCTGATGAGGATCAGTCCTATTCCTCTGATGATGAGGAGGAGGAGGAGGAGGAATTTGATTAGTTTCATAGCCTTGATTGAATGTAAAGACAAGCATGGCCATGTATTTTCAAACATGATTATATAGTAAGGTTGAGTAATTACAGTAGTGTTCAGAATAATAGTAGTGCTATGTGACTAAAAAGATTAATCCAGGTTTTGAGTATATTTCTTATTGTTACATGGGAAACAAGGTACCAGTAGATTCAGTAGATTCTCAAAAATCCAACAAGACCAAGCATTCATGATATGCACACTCTTAAGGCTATGAAATTGGGCTATTAGTAAAAAAAAAAAAAAGTAGAAAAGAGGGTGTTCACAATAATAGTAGTGTGGCATTCAGTCAGTGAGTTTGTCAATTTTGTGGAACAAACAGGTGTGAATCAGATGTCTCCTATGTAAGGATGAAGCCAGCACCTGTTGAACATGCTTTTCTCTTTGAAAGATTGGGGAAAATGGGACGTTCAAGACATTGTTCAGAAGAACAGCATAGTTTGATTAAAAAGTTGATTGGAGAGGGGAAAAGTTATATGCAGGTGCAAAAAATTATAGGCTGTTCATCTACAATGATCTCCAATGCTTTAAAATGGACAAAAAAAACCAGAGACGCGTGGAAGAAAACGGAAAACAACCATCAAAATGGATAGAAGAATAACCAGAATGGCAAAGGCTCACCCACTGATCAGCTCCAGGATGATCAAAGACAGTCTGGAGTTACATGTAAGTGCTGTGACAGTTAGTAGACACCTGTGTGAAGCTAATTTATTTGCAAGAATCCCTCGCAAAGTCCCTCCGTTAAATAAAAGACATGTGCAGAAGAGGTTACAATTTGCCAAAGAACACATCAACTGGCCTAAAGAGAAATGGAGGAATATTTTGTGGACTGATGAGAGTAAAATTGTTCTTTTTGGGTCCAAGGGCCACAGACAGTTTGTGAGATGACCCCCAAAGTCTGAATTCAAGCCACAGTTCACAGTGAAGACAGTGAAGCATGGTGGTGCAAGCATCATGATATGGTCATGTTTCTCCTACTATGGTGTTGGGCCTATATATCGCATACCAGGTATCGTGTATCAGTTTGGATATGTCAAAATACTTGAAGAGGTCATATTGCCTTATGCTGAAGAGGACATACCCTTGAAATGGGTGTTTCAACAAGACAATGACCCCAAGCACACTAGTAAACGAGCAAAATTTTGGTTCCAAACCAACAAAATTCAAGCCTTGCAGATGTGAAGAAATCATGAAAAACTGTGGTTATACAACTAAATACTAGTTTAGTGATTTACAGGATTGCTAAAGACGCAGTTTGAACATAATAGTTTTGAATTTGTAGCATCAACAGCAGATGCTACTATTATTGCGAACACCCCTTTTCTACTTTTTTTTTTTACTAATAGGCCAATTTCATAGCCTTAAGAGTGTGCATATCATGAATGCTTGGTCTTGTTGGATTTGTGAGAATCTACTGAATCTACTGGTACCTTGTTTCCCATGTAACAATAAGAAATATACTCAAAACCTGGATTAATCTTTTTAGTCACATAGCACTACTATTATTCTGAACACTACTGTATTTGCTTATCTTGATGATCTATCTTAATTGTTAGTTGTCAGTCTGGTACACATTCCAGTAATGAAACTAGATTTAAGTGTTAAACTGCTGATGTAGATTTTTGCTTATTGAACAAGTAATCAGTAAATGTTCTGTGCAAGTTCCAAACTATTACTGATAAGATGAAGCACGATGAAATGCTATCCAAGGTTATTAAAGCTTTAAATTATCTAGTCTGTTGAAAAGTTGTAATGGCTCTGATTGAGGTATTTTCAATCTTTGACATGTTTACTAATGTTCTCTTACTTTATCCAAGACTGTTTTAGATTTTTAAGATATTCTGAGTGTGTTTCCACTCCTTGACATGTTTGTTAATGCTTCATTGTTGTCCAACTTAGGTTTAAGGTTTTCTGTGTGTTTATATTGATTGGCTTAAGGTTATCTGATTGTGGTCACTCTTTGCTCATATGCTATATAAGACTGATTCTTGTCTGGTTGTGGCATATGAGTCTTTTCTTTGTATGCTATGTACAGAAACCAAACATGTGCAACAAAGCACAAGATATCCCAATAAACATAGATGTTATTTGTCACTACAAACAGCAACATACTGGTGGGAATTTCACAAATAATTATATATAATAATCACAGTATGTTTCAGAAACCTGAGTGGGAAAACAATGTAAAATGTACAAAATAACGTTGCAGTAAACCTTAAAAATGTTACCAGCCTGAGAAAAAGGTTGTGACCTTGACCTTTCACTGCAAAGTTATTTTTGTAATTGGATATTCAACAAACAAAAACTTAGGAATCCATTTCCCATTTGTTGTTCACAAAATAAAGAATGAGAAAATTGAGAGATAATACAAAATTTGTGGAAAAATGTCAAAAAATGTCATTTATCTTGCCAAAGGGTCATGACCCTGACCTTCTACAGCAATGCTAATGTCATAATTGGGTTTGTCATACCCAAAAACATAGGAATCAAACTTGTTGTTATACCATTTTTAGATTTTCAACTACTTCACTATTCTGCATTGGTTCGTCGGGAAAATTTTTCTCAACCTTAGATTACGTTATGTGCCATAGCTTCTAATAGCTACTCTTGTCAGATGGCCATCATATATCATTGAAAAGCTGAGATTCCAAGCTTACAGAAAAGGTATGGTAGCCTTTGCCACTTTTTCGGTAACGACCAACCCCTCTGGCTCACACTCTATGCATGACGCTGCACTTCACTCCCTCGGCTAGCGCGATGCTAAGCTACTCTGCAGCTGAGCTACGGAGCCTGAACAACAATAATGTCCCTCGGGACATTCTTGCTATCAGAGAGCTTGGTTTGCTCCGCCAACCTCGCTGCATCCACAGAGCCTCCCGGAGAAAGTTTGTATTCCATCAGAGTGGGTCGTCTGTGCTGATTTGGTCAGCTGCACAGTCTCACGAGCGCCACTAGCTTAGCTTACGGCAAGCTAAATTTTAAGATTTAATAATTATTTGGATCTAATGGGCAGACCAAAAATGTAATGAATTTTAATATTAAGATTTACTAATCTGACAGACTGGTGTCCTGTCCAGGGTGTACCCCGCCTCAGGCTCTATGACTGCTGGGATAGGCTCCAGCCCCCGCAACCCTTAATTGAAGTAAGCGGTTGAAGGTGAGTGTGAGTGTCTCGAGGTTGTAAGGGCACCACCTAGTTTTAGAGACCATGGCCCATATCCACAAAGCAGCCTAAAGCTAAAAATACCTCACAGTGACATTATTCTCAGAAAACTCTTTAGACATTTCCAAGCACCTAAGGCCTTAAGAGAGCTCCAAAGGTGCCAAACTAGTAAGAGTAGTGAGGAGGACTTTTAAGAAGCCCAAGAGTGTCTTAAGCAGAGGAGATGGTGGAAAAGACAGAGAGGAAGTAGAGATATTCTCCGTATGTAGGATGACAGTGAGTCAGTAACACACTACCGCCTTTATCTATGTAATTATTTTATGTTAATTTACTGTCTTAATGTATTTATAAATTGTTTAGGTTCTTGTTATCATATTCACACATTAATATTATCATTATTATTATTATTATTATTAGCATTAGTAATATTATTTGATTTTATTATTACATCTATTTTGTCATTTGATTTTTAAATGGACCACAATGGAAATAAGTGTTGTCATTTTTTGTGTCATGTATGTCATTTTAACTAATTTAGATTAGATTAGATTAGATTAAACTTTATTGTCCACCTCAGTGGAAACTTGTCTTTGGTTCACCACAAAAAAGTTTAAACAATCACAAAACATGACAGTTAATATACAATAGATAAAATTACAATATATAATGATTTCATAAAAATTCATCCAATTCCATGTGCTGCATAACTTACAATTATATTATGTACTTACATTGAACTTATTAATAAACTCATGCACCCACACACACTTGTAATATGTAGATAATCGGCATGTGAATGAGATATGTTAAAACATCTTCAAGCTGTTTAATTTTGTGGTGAACTGCGTGGAATAATGAAAGACAAGCGAGAGCTTTTGTCTTTTTGGCACTCTGTCACTAGGAGGCACTTTTATTTTTCAGATAAAATAACACAGGGACGGCATCAAACATGACACACTTTTCACTTGTGGTGACAGCATGGTAACATTTAACTCACTAAACCAATTGAACTCCAAAAACACAATCAATAATACTAACAACACTGTTAAACTAACATGAACCACAACAACATTTAAAACACCCAAGCCCAGAACTCCCATAATGCATTGCACCACAACAATTTACAGGTTCAGCAACCGGCCTGGCGATCGCTCCAATTTAATTTTGCTGCTTATCATCATCATGACACTAAATTATTTTCACAATTACACATTTCTTAATACAGTTCAGGTTATATGATAAATTGATTTTACTGTTCATTCATATGTAGGAGCGCAGAGTGCATTGATTTTTTATTTCCCCTTCCCTTTCTGTGACAACCAGTCACAGCTCTGTGATGGCCCCCTGCGGCCATCCTAATGCGTTTGTTGTGTCATTGTCTAAATATGTGTGTTGTGTGTTCTGAGGTCCTGGCCACCAGGAGGCGCTGGTGTTGTCTTCTGCCTTGGGCTATAAAAGGAGGGGCTTTCGTCTTCTCTGCGTGCGCTCTGCTTCTTCCTCCTCCGGATCGCGCCTTGGAGAGCAGCTTTGGGCGTTTGGTCCTGGTTTGGTCTTCTGGCTGGTTCATCTCGCGACACCTTCCATCTTCTTTTCTTTTTATAATTTTAATAATAAATATTTGTTATAGGTTTTAAAAGCCTGTCTGCTCCCGTGTGTGCCTCATGTTTTGTTGCGCCTTTTGAGCCAGGCCGTAACAGCTCTTACAGGACCACATCACACCTAGTAGTGTTGTGACGTTTGCGAACGAGCCAATTCTTTTGAACGGCTCTTTAATATGAACGAAGGGAGCCGAGTCGCGGCTGCACGGGAGCCGTTCTTTTTGTCGTTATTTTTTTTTCATGCGTGTTTGTTTCACACGCTCCCACGAACATAATCCAGTTGCGGCTGTGGCTCCCCCGCATAGAAAGAGAGCAGCTACGGGGGAGATGCACAGGCAGCAGCAGCATGTGCCTTCTCCTGCAGGGGGGAGGGGGTTCTTGTGGCACGAATAAGAGAGTCAAGTTAACATGACGGACCTTGATCACACGGAGCGAGATGCTGTGGAAAGCTCCCAATACAGAGAGTATTTTTCCTGCAGTATATTTGCTGCAGGAGCTGCGTCTGGATGACGGCTGCTTTCAGCGGTCTTTCCTCCTCTGCGGGACCCAGTTTGAGGACCTCCTGTCCCGTTCACGCGCGCACATGTAAACAACAATAAAAAAAGAAAAAAGAAAAAAAAGAAAGAAACTGCTGCCTGCTGTGGACTGCAGCTTGCTCTTCCCCCAAAATCTCTTGTCATAATTATGTTTAGAAACCAGTCACCATTTGTTTTATTATACATCTGTGAAGTTAATTAATAAAATATTCTGGACAGACGACTCGCTCGCGCGCGCATGTAAAAACAAATCAAAAAAAAAGAATGAAAGAAACTCCGCTGCTTGCTGCTGAGGCTGCAGCTCGCTCTTCCCCCCCAAAAAACCTCTGTCATAATTGTGTTTAGAAACCAGTCACCATTTGCTTTATACATCTGTGTAGTTAATTAATAAAATATTCTCAACAGGCGATTCGCTCGCATGTGCACGTGAAATAAAAAGAGAAAAAAAAAACTCTGCTAACCCCCGGTTTGGGGTGCTGCTGCTCGCTCCAAAAACTCGTCATAAATGTGAAATAAAGGACAAAAGAGACATAAGTCCTTCTCACAGGCTACTCTCTCTCTCTCTCTATATATATATATATATATATATGTCCACTGCTGGCAGAAAAGGTAGGGAGACACAGAATCGGGGAGCAAATTTGAAAAGTGACATTGAGATGGCTCATTTCTCTCTCTCTCTCTCTCTCAATATTTTTAGGCTTAATTATCAATTTATGTCACAAATGGCGCTAGGAATTTCTAACCAGAATGCATTGTAATGGCAAAGTGCGCATGCACGCTGCAGCATGCACCACCACGAATGCCCACATGGCGGAAATTGATAATTAAGCCTAAAATACTTTTTTTAAAAAGCCATATGAGCCAGTTTTTTTGAACGGCTCTTTGAAAGGAACGAGCCATAAAGATCCGGATCCCCCCAAAGAGCCATAAATCCCATCTCTAACACCTAGTAATGGGGTCAACCCCGCCTCCTCAGTAAGAAAGGAGTTTCTGTCAACTCCTTGCCCTGACTTGCTCTCAGACACCTCTTGGGTCTCTCTGAGGCTGAGAGTCCTTGCCAGGATATTTCAGGCTAAGTGAGGAGCTCTTTGAGAAGGCTTTGAGATGCACAGAGGATACGGGCACAGGAACTTTAAACATTAGTATTAACATTATTAATAGTCTCAAATCTAAGTCATAACTTCAACGATACGATTGACCAACACCGTTTCTACCCGAACACAATAAAAACCACGGCAGGAATATTTACATTTTATTTAAAAATATATAAGAAAAATGAAGTTTACTGGCATTTTGAGGATATGGACGATTAAATATTTTTATTATGAACACTTTTTGTTACTCATGAGACATTGAAAGAAAGCAGTGAAATAAAGTAAGTAAATAAATCTGATTTGAACTTAGTGATGAAGCCCATTATTATAACAGGGCTGTGAAATGAAAATTGTGAAATCTGAGGAAAATTTGCAGGGGGCCTGGGGGAGGCGGCAGTCGAGGTCTTGGGCCCGTGGGGCCCCAGAAACCAAATTAAATTTGTATCTGATGATACATTTTCAGCATTTCCTGGAAGAAAAAAAAAATCTAAAAAGAAGTGCATATTTAAATGATCCTAGATGGGCAATTCTACAGTAACGGAATTACAATCTGAGCTAATCTGTCATGGTTAGATGCGATATGTCCAGATTCTGCTGCTGTTGTAATTCCATTACCACAGAATTGCCCAGATTCAACCTTTCATTTAAACTGTCAACAATTTAATTTTAATTTATTTTAATTTATATAGCACCAAATCACCACAAAGTTGCCTCAAGGTGCTTCACAGAAGTAAGGTTGAACCTTACCAACCCCCAGAGCAAGAACACAGGCGACAGTGGTAAAGAAAAACTCCCTCTGAGGAAGAAACCTCAAGCAGACCAACGATCATGTTGAAATAACAGAATATAACATGGAAGTAGGACCTGGAATGACTTTCCTTTTAATTTTAAACAAATACTCAAAACATTAAATATGTTGTCACACTTTATTCTTAGGTACTTTTAGCTGAATATACGATTATTAAAGTTCCCCAAATACAACCTAAACCATTGATTAAAAGCAAAATATGTCACCATAGCAACAGCATTAATAATTCAAATCACATTTAACATACACCAGGGGGAGGTGACGGTCTAGTGGTTAAGGTGTTGGGCTTGAGACCAGAAGATCCTCAGTTCAAATCCCAGTCTGACTGGGCCCTTGCGCAAGATCATTAATCCCCTATTGCTCCCGGTGTGTAGTGAGCACCTTGTATGGCAGCACCCTGACATTGGGGTGAATGTGAGGCATTATTTGTAAAATGCTTTGAGCGTCTGATGCAAATGGAAAAGCGCTAAATGCAGTCCATTTACCACGTTATAACAGGAAAACATGTCAGGTTAAATGGGATATGCAAATAGTGTTTTTTATGCACACAAGAAAAACATTATTACTGAAGCTGTCAGAAACCTGGACCTGAACGGCAACGTTGTAAATCTGGACACCCTGTTGTCCTCAGTTCATGTCCAGCTCTTCTGTCACGTTGATCTTCCAGCATTTCTGCTGCCAAATTGTCTTCATGACAGAATCAGAAACGCCGCTGATTCAGGAAAAATGTTGTTCCCCTTTAAGACACTCCTGGTTCCACCTCCACCATCGACCTCTGACCTTACAGGTATAGTAGCAGACATCATGAACTGGGGTGAGCTCTACAGGGCTCACCTGGGTTTATTCTCCATTTCCCCACACTATGCAGGCAAGGAAAATGATGACATACCCCAAATAAAATTCTTTACCAACGGCTGTGAATTTTGTAAGTCATTTTAGTGTTTACACTATTGAGTAAATAGACTTTTGAATGAAACCTGAAGTACCAACTGAAATGTTGACATTTAATGGAAATATTTTTCTCCTTGAAAATGTGAATAAAAATCTGTAAATTTTCTTGAATACCTTCGTGTTTTGGTGCTTTTTTCTCTCAGAACCCATGCAATTCTGGAACATGCCCAACTTTGGGTGTATTTCATGACCACTCACTCACTCATCTTCAACCCCTTACTCCAATTAAGGCATGGGTTAAAGCAATAAATTTTCATCTGACTGAAATTTTTCCTGGCAAAAATCATGCCAGCAATTCCCTAAAAGGTGGCGTAGTGGGGCACACACTGTTTTTTCACAATAAACCATTATAGGAGCATACAAATCAATTCTAAATAGCCTCTAAGGAGACACAGACAAAACATAAAAGAATGCAAAAAACTGAACATAAAGGTACATAAAAGGGTGGTGGGGGTGGGGTGTAGTGTTGATTCTGGGGGGTTTGGGGGTGCTCCCCCAGAACATTTTTCTAAATCAAATCAAATCAATTTTATTTATATAGCGCCAAATCACAACAAACAGTTGCCCCAAGGCGCTTTATATTGTAAGGCAAAGCCATACAATAATTACGGAAAAACCCCAACGGTCAAAACGACCCCCTGTGAGCAAGCACTTGGCAACAGTGGGAAGGAAAAACTCCCTTTTAACAGGAAGAAACCTCCAGCAGAACCAGGCTCAGGGAGGGGCAGTCTTCTGCTGGGACTGGTTGGGGCTGAGGGAGAGAACCAGGAAAAAGACATGCTGTGGAGGGGAGCAGAGATCAATCACTAATGATTAAATGCAGAGTGGTGCATACAGAGCAAAAAGAGAAAGAAACACTCAATGCATTATGGGAACCCCCCAGCAGTCTAAGTCTATAGCAGCATAACTAAGGGATGGTTCAGGGTCACCCGATCCAGCCCTAACTATAAGCTTTAGCAAAAGGAAAGTTTTAAGCCTAATCTTAAAAGTAGAGAGGGTGTCTGTCTCCCTGATCCGAATTGGGAGCTGATCCACAGGAGAGGAGCCTGAAAGCTGAAGGCTCTGCCTCCCATTCTACTCTTACAAACCCTAGGAACTACAAGTAAGCCTGCAGTCTGAGAGCGAAGCGCTCTATTGGGGTGATATGGTACTATGAGGTCCCTAAGATAAGAAGGGACCTGACTATTCAAACCTTATAAGTAAGAAGAAGAATTTTTAAATTCTATTCTAGAATTAACAGGAAGCCAATGAAGAGAGGCCAATATGGGTGAGATATGCTCTCTCTTCTAGTCCCGTCAGTACTCTAGCTGCAGCATTTTGAATTAACTGAAGGCTTTTCAGGGAACTTTTAGGACAACCTGATAATAATGAATTACAATAGTCCAGCCTAGAGGAAATAAATGCATGAATTAGTTTTTCAGCATCACTCTGAGACAAGACCTTTCTAATTTTAGAGATATTGCGTAAATGCAAAAAAGCAGTCTTACATATTTGTTTAAAATGCGCTTTGAATGACATATCCTGATCAAAAATGACTCCAAGATTTCTCACAGTATTACTAGAGGTCAGGGTAATGCCATCCAGAGTAAGGATCTGGTTAGACACCATGTTTCTAAGATTTGTGGGGCCAAGTACAATAACTTCAGTTTTATCTGAGTTTAAAAGCAGGAAATTAGAAGTCATCCATGTCCTTATGTCTGTAAGACAATCCTGCAGTTTAGCTAATTGGTGTGTGTCCTCTGGCTTCATGGATAGATAAAGCTGGGTATCATCTGCGTAACAATGAAAATTTAAGCAATGCCGTCTAATAATACTGCCTAAGGGAAGCATGTATAAAGTGAATAAAATTGGTCCTAGCACAGAACCTTGTGGAACTCCATAATTAACCTTAGTCTGTGAAGAAGATTCCCCATTTACATGAACAAATTGTAATCTATTAGACAATATGATTCAAACCACTGCAGCGCAGTGCCTTTAATACCCTATGGCATGCTCTAATCTCTGTAATAAATTTTATGGTCAACAGTATCAAAGCAGCACTGAGGTCTAACAGAACAAGCACAGAGATGAGTCCACTGTCTGAGGCCATAAGAAGATCATTTGTAACCTTCACTAATGCTGTTTCTGTACTATGATGAATTCTAAAACCGACTGAAACTCTTCAAATAGACCATTCCTCTGCGATGATCAGTTAGCTGTTTAACAACTACCCTTTCAAGAATTTTTGAGAGAAAAGGAAGGTTGGAGATTGGCCTATAATTAGCTAAGATAGCTGGGTCAAGTGATGGCTTTTTAAGTAATGGTTTAATTACTGCCACCTCAAAAGCCTGTGGTACATAGCCAACTAATAAAGATAGATTGATCATATTTAAGATCGAAGCATTAAATAATGGTAGGGCTTCCTTGAGCAGCCTGGTAGGAATGGGGTCTAATAGACATGTTGATGGTTTGGATGAAGTAACTAATGAAAATAACTCAGACAGAACAATCTGAGAGAAAGAGTCTAACCAAATACCGGCATCACTGAAAGCAGCCAAAGATAACGATACCTCTTTGGGATGGTTATGAGTAATTTTTTCTCTAATAGTTAAAATTTTATTAGCAAAGAAAGTCATGAAGTCATTACTAGTTAAAGTTAAAGGAATACTCGGCTCAATAGGGCTCTGACTCTGTCAGCCTGGCTACAGTGCTGAAAAAAAACCTGGGGTTGTTCTTATTTTCTTCAATTAGTGATGAGTAGAAAGATGTCCTAGCTTTACGGAGGGCTTTTTTATAGAGCAACAGACTCTTTTTCCAGGCTAAGTGAAGATCTTCTAAATTAGTGAGACGCCATTTCCTCTCCAACTTACGGTTATCTGCTTTAAGCTGCGAGTTTGTGAGGTTATACCACGGAGTCAGGCACTTCTGATTTAAAGCTCTCTTTTTCAGAGGAGCTACAGCATCCAAAGTTGTCTTCAATGAGGATGTAAAACTATTGACGAGATACTCTATCTCACTTACAGAGTATAGGTAGCTACTCTGCACTGTGTTGGTATATGGCATTAGGGAACATAAAGAAGGAAACATATCCTTAAACCTAGTTACAGCGCTTTCTGAAAGACTTCTAGTGTAATGAAACTTATTCCCCACTGCTGGGTAGTCCATCAGAGTAAATGTAAATGTTATTAAGAAATGATCAGACAGAAGGGAATTTTCAGGGAATACTGTTAAGTCTTCAATTTCCATACCATAAGTCAGAACAAGATCTAAGATATGATTAAAGTGGTGGGTGGACTCATTTACATTTTGAGCAAAGCCAATTGAGTCTAATAATAGATTAAATGCAGTGTTGAGGCTGTCATTCTCAGCATCTGTGTGGATGTTAAAATCGCCCACTATAATTATCTTATCTGAGCTAAGCACTAAGTCAGACAAAAGTTCTGAAAATTCACAGAGAAACTCACAGTAACGACCAGGAGGACGATAGATAAATAAAACTGGTTTTTGGGACTTCCAATTTGGATGGACAAGACTAAGAGTCAAGCTTTCAAGTGAATTAAAGCTCTGTCTGGGTTTTTGATTAATTAATAAGCTGCAATGGAAGATTGCTGCTAATCCTCCGCCTCGGCCCGTGCTACGAGCGTTCTGGCAGTTAGTGTGACTCGGGGGTGTTGACTCATTTAAACTAACATAATCATCCTGCTGTAACCAGGTTTCTGTAAGGCAGAATAAATCAATATGTTGATCAATTATTATATCATTTACTAACAGGGACTTAGAAGAGAGAGACCTAATGTTTAAAAGACCACATTTAACTGTTTTAGTCTGTGGTGCAGTTGAAGGTGCTATATTATTTTTTTCTTTTTGAATTTTTATGCTTAAATAGATTTTTGCTGGTTATTGGTAGTCTGGGAGCAGGCACCGTCTCTACGGGGATGGGGTAATGAGGGGATGGCAGGGGGAGAGAAGCTGCAGAGAGGTGTGTAAGACTACAACTCTGCTTCCTGGTCCCAACCCTGGATAGTCACGGTTTGGAGGATTTAAGAAAATTGGCCAGATTTCTAGAAATGAGAGCTGCTCCATCCAAAGTGGGATGGATGCCGTCTCTCCTAACAAGACCAGGTTTTCCCCAGAAGCTTTGCCAATTATCTATGAAGCCCACCTCATTTTTTGGACACCACTCAGACAGCCAGCAATTCAAGGAGAACATGCGGCTAAACATGTCACTCCCGGTCCGATTGGGGAGGGGCCCAGAGAAAACTACAGAGTCCGACATTGTTTTTGCAAAGTTACACACCGATTCAATGTTAATTTTAGTGACCTCCGATTGGCGTAACCGGGTGTCATTACTGCCGACGTGAATTACAATCTTACCAAATTTACGCTTAGCCTTAGCCAGCAGTTCAAATTTCCTTCAATGTCGCCTGCTCTGGCCCCCCGGAAGACAATTGACTATGGTTGCTGGTGTCGCTAACTTCACATTTCTCAAAACAGAGTCGCCAATAACCAGAGTTTGTTCCTCGGCGGGTGTGTCGCTGAGTGGGGAAAAACGGTTAGAAATGTGAACGGGTTGGCGATGTACACGGGGCTTCTGTTTAGGACTACGCTTCCTCCTCACAGTCACCCAGTCGGCCTGCTTTCCCGGCTGCTCGGGATCTGCCAGAGGGAAACTAACGGCGGCTAAGCTACCTTGGTCCGCACCGACTACAGGGGCCTGGCTAGCTGTAGAATTTTCCACGGTGTGGAGCCGAGTCTCCAATTCGCCCAGCCTGGCCTCCAAAGCTACGAATAAGCTACACTTATTACAAGTACCATTACTGCTAAAGGAGGCCGAGGAATAACTAAACATTTCACACCCAGAGCAGAAAAGTGCGGGAGAGACAGGAGAAGCCGCCATGCTAAACCGGCTAAGAGCTAGTAGCTGCGCTAAGCTAGCGGATTCCTAAAAACATGCAAAGTAAATAACGTGTAAATAATTTAGAGGTGATTCAGCAGAGGGAGTGCTTTAGTTAAGGCACGTGAAGATAACACTGTGAAAATCGTTATCTAGGTAACTAGATCAATCTAACTGCGCAGATTAAACAGCTAACAGATACAGCAAAACACCGCTGTGCTCCGGAACAGGAAGTGATACAATACCGCAGTGAGAGCCAACCACCAGTAGAGGCCAAAAGACCAAGTCTTGGTCTTTTTTTAAAGACCAAGTCAAATTTTGTGTATTCTGGTGAATTTTAATGGGTATGAAGCCCTCTGAATCAAATAAAACTCACTTCAATCTGTGAAGTAAAAACACAGTATTGATTATGGGGGGGGGTCTGGGGGTTCTCCCCCAGAATTTTTTTTTAAAAAAGCAAGTCAAATTTTGTATATTCTGGTGAATTTTAATGGGTATGAAGCCCTCTGAATCAAATAAAACTCACTTCAATCTGTGAAGTAAAAACACAGTATTGATTACGGGGGGGGGGGGGGGTCTGGGGGTTCTCCCCCAGAATTTTTTTAAAAAAACCAAGTCAAATTTTGTATATTCTGGTGAATTGTAATGGGTATGAAGCCCTCTGAAACAAAGAAAACTCACTTCAAACTATGGGGTCTGGGGGATCTCCACAGAATTTTTTTAAAAGAGCAAGTCAAATTTTGTATATTCTGGTGAATTGTAATGAGTATGAAGCCCACTGAAACAAAGAAAAGTCACTTCAATCTGTGAAGTAAAAACACACTATTGATTATGGGAGGTCTGGGGGTCCTCCCCCAGAAATCTTTTAAAAGAGCAAATCAAATTTTGTATATTCTGGTGAATTTTAATGGGTATCAAATCTTCTGAAACAAAGAAAACGCACTTCAAACTGTCAAGTAAAAATTCTTTGTTTTCTGTAGTATTTTGATTTGTTCTAATCCGGTAAATGCACCAAATGGGTGCTGTGTCGCTGTACAGTCAATAAAATATAAAATTAAGGCCTAAAGCAACTGACGTTGTTCTGCTGTGCACAAAGTAACACTGTCACCAGTTTTGAAAATGCATGCGCACTGAGAAACTCAAAACTGGCTTATTCACATTTAATCTGTAAAATGCTCTCACTCCTAAAACAAGCTGGGGCTGCAACTAACGATTATTTTAGTAATCGATTAATCATGTTTTTGTTGTTTTTTTACTTACATGTGAGTTTTGCCATTATTTCTTGGAGTTATTATTAAAAGGCCTTTATCACGCAACATCAACGTTTGACCTTGTAATAAAGTTATGATGTTATATTCTCGTCAAAAACATACCTGGAGTAATGTTTTGTTTTATTTTGATTTCCATCAGGTTTCATCCAATTATGAGCATTTGTAGATGCCTACAGAAACTATCTCAACCACTGACAACATATTACAGCAAGAGTCCACAAAAGTATTTTAAAGGCCTGACTAAAGTGTAATATGTGATCTTTAATAAGATATTTTCATGAAAAAGACACAAATGTGCAGTTTACTCCATTTTATTTTTGTGTGTAAAAACACAGCTTAGATGTGGTTTGACCGAAACAAATTGTCATTAAACTTAACCAGTTGTATATAATTCTCGTTTTACATTACTTAGTCTACATTTCATTTTATTTTACCTTATGTTTATATTAGTTGTGCATATACTCTGAATAATTTGCCGTTAAATTTCACTATCTTTCATTTGGCTAAAAATTACTCACCACGGAAAGCACCTTTTTGGAATTGCACTCAAATCTCGTAATGGAAATTACAGTGACAATAAAGGCGATTCTGATTCTTCTGATTATTATTATTATTAATATATAAATAAAAAATAAATAAATTATAATTCGTAATACATTTGCCTCTTTTACGACAACAAACACTAAGCCATTACTTATGCACAAAACATGCACACAAACTGTGCTGAGATGCGAACTGCTTAATGCTAACTTTATCATTGAAAACGCCATAGACATGCTAACGCGTTAGCATCGGTCCCGTTTTTAAGTTATAAAATACATCTATCAACTGTTTTAGAAGACCATAACAGGTCGGTTTAATATAAAAAAGGTAAATATTACTCACAGACATATGCTCTTTAGGGTTTAGCGGGGGAAAATTAAGATAAAGCAACAAACCATCGAAGCAGAGTCGGATCATTGCTTCATTGGTTCAAAGCAAAGCCACGCCCTGCTCTACTTGGGGAGTGTCTGCCAATGTTCCCACAAAGACAGAGAGGAGGAGGACCGTGGCTCATAGCAAGCAGTAAACAGAGCGGAGAGGAGTGAAAATTCACACAGTCCCTTCCTCCGCAGTCCACGCTGACATTGCTGCTGTTTTGATTAGCGCAGAATGGGATGTTGCTTTGACAGTGAGACTATCATATTTCGGCCCCAAAACACGCATGACACCACGTGCGCAAGCGTATGTGTGGTTAAATTTTCCAAATGATGGAAATCCGTCGCGGTGACGGATAACTTTAACCCATGAATTAAGGGTCATAGGGCGTGAGGCGGGGTACACCCTCGCCAGTCTGTCGCAGGGCCACACACCCACAAACAAACACATTCACACCCACATGCACACCTATGGACAATTGAATGTTTCCAATCCATCTAACCTGCGTGTCTTTGGATGTCGGAGGAAGCCTGAGCTCCTGGAGAGAACCCACACAAACACAGGGAGAACATGTAAACTCCAAAAGAAAAGTCCCAGGTGGGAATTGATCACATGACCTTCTTGCTGTGAGGAAACAATGCTCATCACTAAACCACCATCCTGCTGGTTTTCATGACCAAAAGTCTGTATTTTGTCCAAATTCAAATTTCAAAATTCTGCAATTAAGAACAGAGCTTTGATGAATCAAAACCATCAGAATTAAAATTTAATCAGAAACTGGAAGAAAAGAAGCATTTTGGGTGAATTTTATTGTTTTCCCAACAAACAGCATTTGTTTTCAAAAATATTAAATATTTTGTGGTGAAGAATGATGAACCACGTTTCAATGAATCAAATAAACCAAAAATGAAAGAAGAAACATTCTGGGTGAAAATTTTTCCCTAAAATTTATAACTTCATATTTCCACAAGTATGAATTGTTTAGAAGAAAAAGAAAAGGGAAAAAGAACCATGATAATAAAGATCAATCAAGTGAAAGGGGGAGGGAGGGGATCATTTCTGTGAATTTCACTTTATACCCCCCCCCCTCAACAAAAGCTCCATATTTTTCCCAAAATTTAAAATTTCAACACTCAGAGAATCACAAAGTTTCCCAGCATACAGCAGAACTCCTGACGGCATTTCCCACTGTGACTGGGGATGCACTGATCCATATTTTTTCACTTCCGATCCAATCCCGATACCTGATTTGAATATCTGGCGACACCGATACTATTGGGATACCAGAGCTCTGTTTGTTTTTAAGGCTGCGACCGAGCCAATGCAGTATCGGGATCGGCGTAATTCACATATCGGAAAATACCAATCCAACCCGCAACATTTTCCGATCACAGAAGAGCCTCTGTGAATCCTCTCAAGTGCTGTTGATAGCTCTCTGCTGTTTGCTGCCGAGCGGAAGGAAGGGGTGGGGGGGGGGGGTGGTTGTAGAGTGCCTTGATTAGAGTGGCATCAACTCACAACATGGCACCATGTTGGTCCTCTTATCGACTTTGTGCTGTAAATTGCAGACTTTCCTGATCCATTTGTAATCAGCATGCACTGTAAAAACTATTATAATATGATGGCAGACGAAGGATTGAAAGCAGAAAATGTGTGTCTGATTTAACTATTCCTTTTTTTTTTTTTTTTTTTTTTTTTTAAGTCTGGCTCCTCTTTTCTCCAAATATCCTGGGGCTAATTTACTGCATAATTCACACCGTTTAACTTTCTGTAGAATACTTTTGAACATTTTATCTTCGTTCAATTTCATCAGTTTAGGATGCTCCTGCATGTCCATTCTTCTTGTTTCCACAATCTTGTTGGCTAATTCTTCTTCTAATTCCCACTGCGCTGGGTCTGAGTACATCTGTGTATGGTTTAGGGATGCAGCTATCGATTATTTTAGTAATCGAGTATTCTATCGAATATTTTGGCAAATAATTGAGTTATCGGATAAAAAGTACATTTGTGTTTTTAAACAACATCATAGTCCAGGGCTCTCCCTAAGCAATGGCACAATGTCGCTGCACCAAAGGTCTGACATTTTGCTGAAATGGCGATGGGATGTGGCTTTCTGTTTTGTTTTTCACCAACTTGTAAAATTTGAGGGGTTTTTTTTTTTGTTTTTTTGTTTTTTTTTTAAGGTTGGTGGACTGGATCCCTGTGTTATTTATTTATCCCTCTTTCTCTGTGATTCACCAGATGCATTTCAGCTGGAGCTTGAACAGCAAGCCTCGCAGTCACTGCTTTTTTGGTGTAAGTTACTCTGTTTGTGAACCATTGTATGTTGCCCAAAAAATAAAAATTAAAAAGCAAAACACTCAGTGTGAATCTGAGCAAAACACAGAAGATCCTCTTTTGTTGAGAGGATCTTCTTTCAGAGACTGTCTGTGTGGCCGGGGCCCCTCACACCGGGCACAGAGAGACAGCAGGAGGCCGCCGGGCAAACAGCAAACTTCGACTGTGGGTACCCGGCCGCAGGGTCAACACTCACTCCCCACGTAGACCTGACTGTGTGTTTTTTAAAAATAGACAAACACATTGCTTCGCTTTAAACATGCAGTAAGCTATTCCAGATGATCAGCGTGGACCGTCTTTCTCTTAAAAGGCTTTATTTTCCTCTGTGTATTTCGTTGGAAAGCTGTAGCTTTTGGTGCTACATTGATTAGCTCTTACATGGCGTATGCGCATGCTCTAGTCTTCTGTTTTTTTTTTCTGGGGATGTTACAGTGCCACACACAGGCCTGGCATATGTACTACACCGTTAAATGGCGCTTCGAGGCACAGAATTTGACTTAAATATTTTTTGTAATTGAATCATTTGAACTACTCGACTAATCATTTCACCCTACTACTGTTTTGTGGTTGGGGTGGTAAATGACTCCCGATTTGTTGGGGTGGTGAATAACTCCTACTTCGCCTTTTGTTTGAGAAGCTGACTGGTTCCGGTGTACTTTGCTGAACATGTGGTCGCTGAGGAGGGTCATTTTTGGTGATGCAATGGTCTGTGTGAGAGGACATATGCTGCCCTTGACCATTTAGTGAATTTCATCTTGCAATGCCTGTATTTCTTATTCCATGAAGTATTTTTGTGTGACAAAGTTGTGTCTTTGGGTGGTGAGTTTCCCATTTGCTGCGTCTTTCTTACTTGGGCAGTGGTGGTGGAATATCTTCTGCTATTCTCTACATGTTTCTCTCTGGTTGGTGTATTTCCTTTTGGCATATTCTATTGCCCACAGTAGTACCTACTCTTCCTCCCTCTTCCACTGACTCCCTTCACCTAGTGACTGGTGATCATTCATTGCTTTTTCTTGGGCTTCTTCCTTAATACTATGATTACTTAATAATCGACTGTCATTTTGCATTCATGTTGTCTTCTTCCTTCTCTGCTGGTAGATTCAACTCTTTTATCCTTTCCTCAAACACTGCCTTTTTTGCTGCCCCACTTCTCGTATCTTAAGTAAGCAAAGTAGTGTTTGATCTTTTTCTTCACAGTGGACCAATTTACAGTGTTGTAGTTTGGTGCATTTCTTTTGGCTCTTTGGGTCCTGAGGGCCAGGATCAGTAGTTTGGTGATCTGGTGGGTTATCTAGCAGAGTGCTGGCACAGGAGAGATGTATCCCTATAGCACTGGTCGCAGATGTATGAATTCTCATGTGTCTGTTCAAATTTTTGACCACACTCACAATAGCCAAACAGTTTTTTTTCTTGGATTTCCTTTTAACAGAATGCAAAGGGCCCTAGACCCGGGGTCTACAGTTACACCCTAAACATCGCTTGCATTGTATCCGAGGGCTCTCTTCAAGATGGAGAATTGCTGATAACTGCACCTCATGGGCACTTGGGTGACCAGGGATTGCCTCGAGGTATTTCTTAAAAGCAGTCGCCCCACCGCAAATAGTTTTTTCTTTCAGTGACCATGTTATTTGTAGGTCATTTTTAAGGTCTTGGTATTTTGTGATTGTTCCCCTTTCAGCCCTGTTCAGGCCATAGTCTTTGGGGATTTTTGTATCACTAATTTTGGCTGTCATTTTCTTGCTTATTCCAAATGACAATATCAGTTTTTATTGCACCTCTTTCGATATGTCTACCTGCTGGGATCTCCTTGTTATAGAAGACAGTAACTTTTCTGTTGGATGAGACTGGTGCTGGCTCATGCTTCCAGATGTTTTCCTTTACTTCCATCTCCAGTTCCTTGCATACTCTGCAACGTAGTTTTTGACAGATCTTGTTGTGTCGGGATGTAAAATGTCCATCTGCCATGAGGGTCTGGCATACTGATATTAGATGGTTTACACTCACAACAGCTGTCTGACAGAATCAGCATCAATAATTTTGTGAAATCCCAGCAATTTTTTAAAAATTTGCTAGAGGTCCCTAATCTTGTGCTCCAACTATAATTCTTTCTCCTTCAAGACCCAGTTCTGCATTTTTGAGTCTTTGTACTGTTCTTTCTTTACCCATGTCTTCCTTTTGCAGTTCTTCTTGGAGTCATCCAACAATTCTGTGTTGTTTCCATGTGTTTTTGTTCTCTTTTGTCATATTTTCTTCTGGTCTTTCACACTATGTTGTCTTTTATTTCTCTTGGAATTCTTTTTTAATAGAGTGCAATCTGCCCCAGGGTCTATAGTTGCATTGTATCTTCCAGATGGTGTCAGATGGTGTTCCCTTAATTGCAGATATCTGCACCCCATGGGCACTTAGGTGATCAGGGATTGTCATGAGGTATTTCTTAAAGTTCTTGTTCATAAGAACCTGGAGAAACACCTCTAACTTGTATTTTGTTTTTAATTTATCCTCTATCTTGTCCTGCATGAATTATCATGTGTCTGTTGAGAGCACTCTTCTGTCTGAATCTTTGACCACATTCAGAACAGCCAAATTGTTTTTGTTTAGTATGAACTATCATGTGTGTGTTCAGGTTGCCCTTTTGTCCAAATCTTCGACCACATTCAGAACAGCCAAATTGTTTTTCTCCTGTATGAATTATCATGTGTCTGTTAAGGTAGCTCTTTCGTGCAAATTTCTGACCACATTCAGAGCAGCCAAACTGTTTTTCTCCTGTATGAATTATCATGTGTCTATTGAGGTAGCTCTTTTGTGCAAATTTTTGATCACATTCAGAACAGCCAAACTGTTTTTGTCCTGTATGAATTATCATGTGTCTGTTGAGGTAGCACTTTTGTGCAAATTTGTGACCACATTCATAACAGCCAAACTGTTTTTCTCCTGTATGAATTATCATGTGTCTATTGAGGTAGCGCTTTTGTGCAAATTTGTGACCACATTCAGAACAGCCAAACTGTTTTTGTTTTGTATGAACTATCATGTGTGTGTTCAGGTTGCCCTTTCGTCTAAATGTTCGACCACATTCACAACAGCTAAACTGTTTTTGTCCAGTATGAACTGTCCTGTGTTTGTTCAGAGTGCTCTTCTGTTTCTGTCTTTTACCCCCATCAGGACAGCCAAATGATTTTTTGCTTGCTTGCCTCCCTTTGTGTTCCACTGAGTTGTTAATGTGACCAGATGCTTTTACATGTTTCAAGCAATTAACTGGTTTCTTAGCAATGTTGCAATTGCCTGAACTAACAATATTGGCACTTTTTTGAGAGCTAAAACATGGCTGAAGTTC
Source organism: Thalassophryne amazonica (assembly GCF_902500255.1). Taxonomy (NCBI): domain Eukaryota; kingdom Metazoa; phylum Chordata; class Actinopteri; order Batrachoidiformes; family Batrachoididae; genus Thalassophryne; species Thalassophryne amazonica. Next base: position 25,035 of record NW_022986524.1, read on the forward strand.
TCTGGTCTGTTTCCAGTCATAGCTATCATCACTCTCAGTTCCAGAACTGTTTGAACTCCTGCCACTGGTGTCTGGTTGTAAATGACTGTTTGGACCTGAGTTGCTGGCTGGTTGTGGTCCTCCATCGTCCTCTCCATCAGCTTCTGCTGTCAGTGTTCTGTGTACAGATGAGCTGCTGGCTACAGGCTCAGCCTCTGTGCTCTCATCACTTTGAAGAAACTGTGATGCCTCTGGTTTTTCATCATTTTCACTCTTCACAGGGACGGCAGTGAAACCAAACTTGGTGAGATCTGCCTCCTCCAGCTGCTGAAGCTGCTCCCCCTGCTGACTTATCCACAGCTTCTCTTCTTCTTTAATGTCCTCCTGGTCAACACTCAGATTCCATTCCTGGTGTTCAGGGAGAGTTTCTTCTTTAACCACCAACAACGGCTGCATGTCTGTAAAGAAACAAATTAAGAACAAATGTTGGAACAATACTCATTAAAATAAAGTAACAGAGTGGTGGGTTTGACTTGATGACAGTAAGTTATTGCACTGGTGGAACTGATAAAGTGGAAATGTACATCAGGAGGAGGATTTGTTTTAAATTTCACACATACTTTAACTGGACTCCAACATAATGTCAAAATTCATGAAATATGACATAAAACATCTACAGTGACATTACAACTCCTTAAAAATATTTAATCCATCTTAATATTTTATGATGTTGCTGATCTCAAACATAATGTTAACGGACATACAGTAGTGTTCAGAATAATAGTAGTGCTATGTGACTAAAAAGATTAATCCAGGTTTTGAGTATATGTCTTATTGTTACATGGGAAACAAGGTACCAGTAGATTCAGTAGATTCTCACAAATCCAACAAGACCAAGCATTCATGATATGCACACTCTTAAGGCTATGAAATTGGGCTATTAGTAAAAAAAAAAGTAGAAAAGGGGGTGTTCACAATAATAGTAGTGTGGCATTCAGTCAGTGATTTCGTCAATTTTGTGGAACAAACAGGTGTGAATCAGGTGTCCCCTATGTAAGGATGAAGCCAGCACCTGCTGAACATGCTTGTCTCTTTGAAAGCCTGAGGAAAATGGGATGTTCAAGACATTGTTCAGAAGAATAGCATAGTTTGATTAAAAAGTTGATTGTAGAGGGGAAAACTTATATGCAGGTGCAAAAGATTACAGGCTGTTCATCTACAATGATCTCCAATGCTTTAAAAAACAGAGACACATGGAAGAAAACGGAAAACAACCATCAAAATGGATAGAAGAATAACCAGAATGGCAAAGGCTCACCCATTGATCAGCTCCAGGATGATCAAAGACAGTCTGGAGTTACCTGTAAGTGCTGTGACAGTTAGTAGACACCTGTGTGAAGCTAATTTATTTGCAAGAATCCCTCGCAAAGTCCCTCCGTTAAATAAAAGACATGTGCAGAAGAGGTTACAATTTGCCAAAGAACACATCAACTGGCCTAAAGAGAAATGGAGGAATATTTTGTGGACTGATGAGAGTAAAACTGTTCTTTTTGGGTCCAAGGGCCGCAGACAGTTTGTGAGACGACCCCCAAACTCTGAATTCAAGCCACAGTTCACAGTGAAGACAGTGAAGCATGGTGGTGCAAGCATCATGATATGGGCATGTTTCTCCTACTATGGTGTTGGGCCTATATATCGCATACCAGGTATCATGGATCAGTTTGGATATGTCAAATTACTTGAAGAGGAAATGCCCTTGAAATGGGTGTTTTAACAAGACAATGACCCCAAGCACACTAGTAAACAAGCAAATTTTGGTTCCAAACCAACAAAATTAATGCCTCGCAGATGTGAAGAAATCATGAAAAACTGTGGTTATACAACTAAATACTAATTTAGTGATTTACAGGACTGCTAAAGACGCAGTTTGAACATAACAGTTTTGAGTTTGTAGCGTCAACAGCAGATGCTACTATTATTGTGAACACCCGCTTTTCTACTTTTTTTTTTTTTTTACTAATAGCCCAATTTCATAGCCTTAAGATTGTGCATATCATGAATGCTTGGTCTTGTTGGATTTTTGAGAATCTACTGGTACCTTGTTTCCCATGTAACAATAAGAAATATACTCAAAACCTAGATTAATCTTTTTAGTCACATAGCACTACTATTATTCTGAACACTACTGTAATTTCTACCAACACTTTCTACCATATGATAAACACGTTCAAAGACCTTTACAGTGATATCAAATTGATCCCACTTCACACCCATGAACGGAATCAATTTGGTGTTTAACAACCTTTATGGTTTTCAAATCTGACAGGGAAATTAAGTTCCTCTGCTCTCAAGTTTGTGGCTTTAAACTCTACATCCTGGTTTCCAAAACTGCTGAAACAACTGTGAGGGGGTGTGGCACAGAAAATTTATGTTCATAAAAACATCTTGAAAAAAAATGAAAAAACAAAAATCTAAGGGTGTTTTCACACATGGAAGTCTGGAACAAGCAGCTCCTGCCCAACCAACCAAGCACAGTGGTGATTGACACGGGAAACAAGACTGCAGCTGTCATCAATGTGGTCGTCCCAGCTGATAGCAACATCAGAAAGGAGCAGCATGGAAAAAAAAAAAAAAAAAAATCAAGAGGTACCAAAAGCTGAAAGAACAACTGGAGCAGATGTGGAAGGTAAAGTCCAAAGTGGTCCCAGTGGTAATAGGAGCACTAGGAGCTGTAACCCCAAATTTGAAGAGTGACTTTAGCAGATTGCAAATGCAACATCAGAGGTCTCTGTCCAGAAGAGTGCAGTCCTCGGAACAGCAAAGATATTGTGTATATTATATATATATATATATATATATATATATATAAAAAACATACACACAAAGTTTGGGCACACCTGATTTCCATGATTTTCCTTTATAAATCACTGGTTGTTTGGATCAGCAATTTCAGTTAAATATATCATATAGCAGACAAATACAGTGATATTTGAGAAGTGAAATGAAGTTTATAGGACTTCCACAAAATGTGCAATAATTAGGCAGGTGCATAAATTTGGGCACCCCAAAAGAAAAAAAAAATACATCAATATTTAGTAGAAGGTATTTTGGACCATTCTTCTTGACAAAACATCTCAGGTTACTTGGTTTCCGAGCATGGACAGCCCGCTTAAAATCACACCACAGATTTTCAATAATATTCAGGTCTGGGGACTGAGATGGACATTCCAGAACATTGTACTTGTTCCTCTGCATGAATGCCTTAGTAGATTTTGAGCAGTGTTTACGGTCGTTGTCTTGTTGAATGATCAAGCCCTGGCGCAACTTCAGCTTTGTCACTGATTTATGAACATTGTTCTCAAGAATCTGCTGATATTGACTGGAATCCATGTGACCTTCAACTTTAAGAAAATTCCCAGTACCTGCACTGGCCACACAGCCACACAGCATGATGAAACCACCTACAAATTCTACTCTAGGTAGCAAGTGTTTTTCTTGGAATGCTGTGTTGTTTTTCCAGCCATACATACCACCAATTGTTATGTACAAATAACTTAGTTTTAGTTTCATCAGTCCACAGCACCTTATTCCAAAATGAAGCTGGCTTGTCCAAATGTGCTTTTGCATACCTCATGACTCTGTTTGTGGTGTGTATGCAGAAAAGGCTTCCTCTGCATTACAGCATCATACAGTATCTCTTTGTGCAAAGTGCGCTGTATAGTTCAATGATGCACAGAGACACTATCTGCAGCAAGATCATGTTGTAGGTCTTTGGAGCAGGTCTGAGGGTTGACTATGACTGTTTTCACCATCTTTCGCTTCAGCTTATTTGAGATTTTTCTTGGCCTGGCACTTCGGGTCTGAACTAGTACTGTGCTTGTGCTCTTCCATTACCTCACTATGTTCCTCACAGTGGAAACTGACAGCTGAAATCTCTGAGATAGCTTTTTGTATCATTTCCCTAAACCATGATGTTGAACAATCTTTGTTTTCAGGTCATTTGAGAGTTGTTTAGAGGCTCCCATGTTGCCACTCATTAGAAGAGATGCAAAGAGGGGAAACATTTGCAAATAGCCACCTTAACTAACCTTTCTCATGATTGGATTCACCTGTGTAAGGGGTCAATGAGCTTACCAAACCAATTTTGTATTCCAATAATTAGTGCTAAATGTATTCAAATCAATAAAATGACAAGGGTGCCCAAATTTATGCACCTGCCTAATTTTGTTTAAATATTTATTGCACACTCTGTAAATACTAGAAACTTAATTTCACTTCTCAAATATCACTGTGTTCGTCTGCTATATGATATATTTAACTGAAATTTCTGATCCAGACAACCAATGATTTATAAAAGGAAATGATTAAAATTATCATGGGCGCTCAAACTTTTGCATACAACTGTATATTAGGGATGCACCGATACCACATTTTTCCAGACTCAGTACAAAGATATACATTTGGGTACTCGTCGATACCGAGTATCGATACGAATACTTAATGATACCATTACAGTTTTATGATGACTTTTAACATGTTTTATTCATCAGCTGTTCCTTACATTTTGACTATAACTGCTACCAATATCATTAGCTTTGTTTTAATTTACAAACATTTCACTAAAATCATGTAACATAAATTTTTGACTATAACAAATTGTTCTTTAAAATTAACCGCATGTTTCTGAACATGACATTGCCAGACATCTCACTTAAATGTAACCTGTGGACTTCAGCACTACAAAATAATACACCACACCAGTAACAGAACTTAAATTGTCCATCACTAACTTTACTTATGTCTGTGAGGACTAAGCCTTTTTTTTTTAAAATGTGGGCAGATTTCACTTTTAACAAGAGATTTTGTCATGGAAAGCCGCTTGGAGGCTTTGCGCGTCACGACGGATTCGCTGATGGAGCGAGACAAAGAACATCTCCGTTTTGGAGTGTCAGAGGACAAGTTGGGACATGCCCAGCTCTCCACAATTTCTCTTATACTCACTCGACTGGTAAGCCACTGAAAGCCGAGATAGGCATGTCCCAACTTGTCCTCTGACACTCCAAAACGGAGGTGTTCTTTGTCTCGCTCCATCAGCGAATCCGTCGTGACGCCATGACAAAATCTCTTGTTAAAAGTGAAATCTGCCGATGTCCAGCTCTTGTGATAACCGGAGAAAACTGCCCACGATGGTCCTGGATCCATACAGCCATCCGTTTAGAAATGAAATGGTCGTTTCAGCCTGTCGATCGCGGCCTTAAACCGTCCTTAAAGCGGTAGTAACACTCCTTAATCTCTGTGAAGCCCATAAGATTTTCACCGAAAGCCATGTGAATTTTCCGAATGGTTTCCAGCTGCCTGTCTCTAACAGTTTCTGAAAAAATTCTGATGGAACAAAGCCAAAATCATTCCGCCATTTCCTCGCAATGAAAAAACAACGAGAGGGGTGGACCAGTGCTCACTCAAAGCCTGCCCACAGGCGAATGACACAACCGACAGGCGTGAAAAAACTCACGCATGCGCAGAAAGGTTCAAGCTTGGCTGACGTAAAAACATATGAATCAAATCCATATATCTTTTGCATAAAATAAAAAGGTTGGATACTTTTCTCACAGACCTCGTACATAACAGTAACATACACAAATACATACCATAAATGTTTTCCCCCCAAAGGTGGAACATGTAAATATTGGAGGAGCATGGCGTGCACGCACACACGGTGTTGTGCGGGCTCTCCGCTCTACACGGAGGCAAAATGGACCAATTTTAACATTTTATTTCATTTTTTCTTTGTGGATCATGGGATAATTTCATAGCGAACAGACAAAATCCCCCGATGACTGTGGTAACTAAGATATTAACAAAGTGCAGTGACTCTTAAAACGTCTAGCACAAATTTAATGTGGCCTGTGAAGGGGAGAGGAGGCTCTGAACGCAGCGCCATAGACATCCAACAACTGGATTTCACCTGTAGCGGACCAAGTCGGTCTCCCATCGGCCTGGGCAGCCACACCAAGGGCTGAAACTCACCAAACTGATAGACAATCTCCACCACTGAAACCGTGATCTGAGTTCTGATGGACCAACTGTGCCGCAAAGTGTCGAAATCACAGAGGAACATTTTTTTTTTTCAGCCACGACAAAGATGTTTTTTTCCCAAACTCAGGAGGCTTTTTGTGGATAATTTTTCTTCAGGATGTGATGAATTCCACTGAAACGAACAGGTAAGACTTTATATTTACTCAGTGTGTGAATTTACTCTGCATGAGGACCGCGGCTTTAAGCCAATCAATGGCCAGCACTGATGGACGTATTTCGACTTATGAGTAAGTTGCATGAAAGCCTGTAAAAATCCATAAATTACCCACATCATTGTTTAAGCTGCAGTGTACAAATGTATGAAAAAAGTAGCGGCTTATAGTCCGGAAATTACAGCGCGTGTGCATGAAAATCGCCCATTCACAGGTTGACATCACGCTGCTGTAAATTGGTATTATACAGTATCTGGCTGATAGCCAATACTGGTATCAGGATCGGTGCATTGTGCACAATTTCTCCAACCACAGCCACATAAGCCCATAACTTCTCCTTGGTGTCTTGGTGGCTTTCCTCAGTCTTCTCCTTCTTGCACAGTCACTCAGTTTTTGAAAGCTGTCTACTCCATGCAGATTTACCATGAAGTGCCATACTGTTTGTATTTCTTTGTAATTAATGTAAATAAAGTCCAAGACAAATTCAGTGGCAGCTTTGCCATCAGAGAGCCTAGTCCAAAACTACCACAAGACTCCAAGCTGTCACTGACGTTAAAGGGGTAGTACACAGTATCAAGAACGGGGGTATGTAAACTTTGGATCAGGATCATTTGGGTAGTTCTCTTGTCATTTTGATTTAAAAAGAGGAAACAGTTGTTTGACAATAAATGGCTTCACCCAACCACTAACCATGAGTAGGGATTGGTATCGAGAACCGGTTCCTTTCGGGTATCGTTAAGAAATGATTGGATCCACTGACATCAATAAGCTTTGTGCTTAATGATTCTGTTATCGGTCCTTCAGAGTGGCCGTTGTTTTGGGGGGTGTTTGTCAGGAAAATGATAATTTCTCTACATTGATTACAGACCCTGCACCAGGTCCATAATCAACTTTTCTGCAGCGCAGCTTTACTTTGAACCTTGAACCAATCGAAGCAGTGGTTCGCAGATTGAAGCAATGCTTCGATCTATTGTTTCGTTTATTCTTTCTTTCGCTTAATTTTCCCCCGCTAAACCCTAAAGAGCATACGTCTGTGAGTATTATTTACCTTTTCTATGTTAAACCGACCTGTTATGGTCTTCTGAAACAGTTGATAGATGTATTTTATAACTTAAAAACGGGAGCGATGCTAATGTGTTAGCATGTCTATGGCATTTTCAATGTTAAAAGTTAGCATTAAGCAGTTGCAGCTGTCATCACGTTCGGGTGCATTTGTTTTATTTCTTAAAATTTTTTTTTGTTTATATATTAATAATCTAATGATTATTATATACAATTTTAGAGAAAGAGACAAAAAGAACCTGAATAGAAACACAACAGAAAATATAAAAG
>NW_022986525.1:0-32505 GCF_902500255.1 Thalassophryne amazonica
ACTAGTTGGGTCCTCAGACACTAACCCCCGCATCCTCAGACACTAACCCCCGCAGACGTCGCATCCTCAGACACTAGTTGGGTCCTCAGACACTAACCCCCACAGAAGTCCCGTTATAAACACTAGCCCCCGCAGACACTAACCCCCACACCCGCAGAAGTCGCGTCCTCAAACACTAACCACCGCAGACGTCGCGTCCTCAAACACTAGTTGGGTCCTCAGACACTAACCCCCGCAGACGTCGCGTCCTCAAACACTAGTTGGGTCCTCAGACACTAACCCCGCAGACGTCGCGTCCTCAAACACTAACCCCAGCAGACGTCGCGTCCTCAGACACTAGTGGAGTCCTCAGACACTAACCGCGCAGACGTCGCGTCCTCAGACACTAACCCCCGCAGACGTCGCGTCCTCAGACACTAGCTGAGTCCTCAGACACTAACCCCGCAGACGTCGCGTACTCAGACACTAACCCCCGCAGACGTCGCATACTCAGACACTAACCCCCGCAGACGTCGCGTCTTCAGACACTAACCCCCACAGACGTTGCGTCCTCAGACACTAGTTGAGTCCTCAGACACTAAACCCCGCAGACGTCGCGTCCTCAAATACTAACCACCGCAGACGTCGCGTCCTCAAACACTAGTTGGGTCCTCAGACACTAACCCCCGCAGACGTCGCATCCTCAGGCACTAGTTGGGTCCTCAGACACTAACCCCCGCGTCCTCAGACACTAACCCCCGCAGACGTCGCATCCTCAGACACTAGTTGGGTCCTCAGACACTAGTTGAGTCCTCAGACACTAACCCCCACAGACGTCGCGTCCTCAAACACTAACCCCCACAGACGTCGCGTCCTCAAACACTAACCCCCACAGACGTCGCGTCCTCAAACACTAACCCCCGCAGACGTCGCGTCCTCAGACACTAGTTGAGTCCTCAGACACTAACCCCCACAGACGTCGCGTCCTCAAACACTAACCCCCACAGACGACGCGTCCTCAAACACTAACCCCCACAGACGTCGCGTCCTCAGACACTAGTTGAGCCCTCAGACACTAACCCCCACAGACGTCGCGTCCTCAGACACTAACCCCCGCAGACGTTGCGTCCTCAGACACTAGATGAGTCCTCAGACACTAACCCCGCAGACGTCGCGTCCTCAAACACTAACCCCCGCAGACGTCGCGTCCTCAGACACTAGCTGAGTCCTCAGACACTAACCCCGCAGACGTCGCGTACTCAAACACTAACCCCCGCAGACGTCGCATCCTCAAACACTAACCCCCGCAGACGTCGCGTCCTCAAACACTAACCCCCACAGACGTCGCATCCTCAAACACTAACCCCCACAGACGTCGCGTCCTCAGACACTAGTTGAGCCCTCAGACACTAACCCCCACAGACGTCGCGTCCTCAGACACTAACCCCCACAGACGTCGCGTCCTCAGACACTAGTTGAGTCCTCAGACACTAACCCCGCAGACGTCGCGTCCTCAAACACTAACCCCCGCAGACGTCGCGTCCTCAAACACTAACCCCTGCAGACGTCGCGTCCTCAGACACTAACCCCCGCAAACGTCGCGTCCTCAGACACTAGCTGAGTCCTCAAACAGTAACCCCCGCAGACGTCGCGTCCTCAAACACTAACCCCCGCAGACGTCGCGTCCTCAAACACTAACCCCCGCAGACGTCGCGTCCTCAGACACTAGTTGAGTCCTCAGACACTAACCCCGCAGACGTCGCGTCCTCAAACACTAACCCCCGTGTCCTCAGACATTAGTTGAGTCCTCAGACACTAACCCCGCAGACGTCGGGTCCTCAAACACTAACCCCCACAGACGTTGCGTCCTCAAACACTAACCCCCGCAGACGTCGCGTCCTCAGACACTAGTTGAGTCCTCAGACACTAGCCCCGCAGATGTCGCGTCCTCAAACACTAACCCCCACAGACGTCGCGTCCTCAAACACTAACCCCCGCAGACGTCACGTCCTCAGACACTAGTTGAGTCTTCAGACACTAACCCCGCAGACGTCGCGTCCTCAAACACTAACCCCCACAGACATCGCGTCCTCAGAAACTAGTTGAGTCCTCAGACACTAACCCCCACAGACGTCGCGTCTTCAGACACTAGTTGAGTCCTCAGACACTAACCCCAGCAGACGTCGCGTCCTCAGACACTAACCCCGGAAGACGTCGCGTCCTCAGACACTAACCCCCGCAGACGTCGCGTCCTCATCCACTAGTTGAGTCCTCAGACACTAACCCCCGCAGACGTCGCGTCCTCAGACACTAACCCCCGCAGACGTTGCGTCCTCAGACACTAACCCCCGCAGACGTCGCGTCCTCAGACACTAACCCCCGCAGACGTTGCGTCCTCAGACACTAACCCCCGCAGACGTCGCGTCCTCAGACACTAACCCCCGCAGACGTCGCATCCTCAGACACTAACCCCCGCAGACGTCACATCCTCAGGCACTAGTTGGGTCCTCAGACACTAACCCCCGCGTTCTCAGACACTAACCCCCGCAGACGTCGCGTCCTCATCCACTAGTTGAGTCCTCAGACACTAACCCCCGCAGACGTCGCGTCCTCAGACACTAACCCCCGCAGACGTTGCGTCCTCAGACACTAACCCCCGCAGACGTCGCGTCCTCAGACACTAACCCCCGCAGACGTCGCGTCCTCAGACACTAACCCCCGCAGACGTCGCATCCTCAGACACTAACCCCCGCAGACGTCACATCCTCAGGCACTAGTTGGGTCCTCAGACACTAACCCCCGCGTTCTCAGACACTAACCCTCGCAGAAGTCCCGTTATAAACACTAGCCCCCGCAGACATCACGTCCTCAGACACTAACCCCCGCAGACGTCGCGTCCTCAGACACTAGTTGGGTCCTCAAACACTAACCCCCGCAGATGTCGGGTCATCAGACACTAACCACCGCAGACGTCGCGTACTCAGACACTAACCCCCGCAGACGTCGCGTACTCAGACACTAACCCCCGCAGACGTCGCATACTCAGACACTAACCCCCGCAGACGTCGCGTCCTCAGACACTAGTTGAGTCCTCAGACACTAAACCACCGCAGACGTCGCGTCCTCAAATACTAACCACCGCAGACGTCGCGTCCTCAAACACTAGTTGGGTCCTCAGACACTAACCCCCGCAGACGTCGCATCCTCAGGCACTAGTTGGGTCCTCAGACACTAACCCCCGCGTCCTCAGACACTAACCCCCGCAGACGTCGCATCCTCAGACACTAGTTGGGTCCTCAGACACTAACCCTCACAGAAGTCCCGTTATAAACACTAGCCCCCGCAGACACTAACCCCCACACCCGCAGAAGTCGCGTCCTCAAACACTAACCCCCGCAGACGTCACGTCCTCAGACACTAGTTGGGTCCTCAGACACTAATCCCCGCAGACGTCGCATCCTCAGACACTAGTTGGGTCCTCAGACACTAACCCCTGTAGACGTCGCGTCCTCATCCACTAACCCCCGCAGACGTCGCGTCCTCATCCACTAATTGACTTCTCAGACACTAACCCCCACAGACGTCGCGTCCTCAGACACTAGTTGAGTCCTCAGACACTAACCCCCACAGACGTCGCGTCCTCAGACACTAGTTGAGTCCTCAGACACTAATCCCCGCAGACGTCGCGTCCTCAGACACTCACCCCCGCAGACGTCGCGTCCTCAGACACTAATCCCCGCAGACGTCGCATCCTCAGACACTAGTTGGGTCCTCAGACACTAACCCCTGTAGACGTCGCGTCCTCAAACACTAACCCCCGCAGACGTCGCGTCCTCAGACACTAGTTGAGTCCTCAGACACTAACCCCCACAGATGTCGCGTCTTCAGACACTAGTTGAGTCCTCAGACACTAACCCCGCAGACGACGCGTCCTCAAACACTAACCCCCGCAGACGTCGCGTCCTCAAACACTAACCCCCGCAGACGTTGCGTCCTCAGACACTAACCCCCGCAAACGTCGCGTCCTCAGACACTAGCTGAGTCCTCAGACCCTAACCCCGCAGACGTCGCATCCTCAAACACTAACCCCCGCAGACGTCGCGTCCTCAAACACTAACCCCCGCAGACGTCGCGTCCTCAAACACTAACCCCCGCAGACGTCGCGTCCTCAGACACTAGTTGAGTCCTCAGACACTAACCCCGCAGACGTCGCGTCCTCAAACACTAACCCCCGCAGACGTCGCGTCCTCAGACACTAGTGGAGTCCTCAGACACTAACCCCGCAGACGTCGCGTCCTCAGACACTAACCACCGCAGACGTGGCGTACTTAGACACTAACCCCCGCAGACGTCGCGTACTCAGACACTAACCCCTGCAGACGTCGCATACTCAGACACTAACCCCCGCAGACGTCGCATACTCAGACACTAACTCCCGCAGACGTCGCGTACTCAGACACTAACCCCCGCAGACGTCGCGTACTCAGACACTAACCCCCGCAGACGTCGCATACTCAGACACTAACCCCCGCAGACGTCGCGTCTTCAGACACTAACCCCCACAGACGTTGCGTCCTCAGACACTAGTTGAGTCCTCAGACACTAAACCCCGCAGACGTCGCGTCCTCAAATACTAACCACCGCAGACGTCGCGTCCTCAAACACTAGTTGGGTCCTCAGACACTAACCCCCGCAGACGTCGCATCCTCAGGCACTAGTTGGGTCCTCAGACACTAACCCCCGCGTCCTCAGACACTAACCCCCGCAGACGTCGCATCCTCAGACACTAGTTGGGTCCTCAGACACTAACCCCCACAGAAGTCCCGTTATAAACACTAGCCCCCGCAGACACTAACCCCCACACCCGCAGAAGTCGCGTCCTCAAACACTAACCACCGCAGACGTCGCGTCCTCAAACACTAGTTGGTCCTCAGACACTAACCCCCGCAGACGTCGCGTCCTCAAACACTAGTTGGGTCCTCAGACACTAACCCCGCAGACGTCGCGTCCTCAAACACTAACCCCCGCAGACGTCGCGTCCTCAGACACTAGTGGAGTCCTCAGACACTAACCCCGCAGACGTCGCGTCCTCAGACACTAACCCCCGCAGACGTCGCGTCCTCAGACACTAGCTGAGTCCTCAGACACTAACCCCGCAGACGTCGCGTACTCAGACACTAACCCCCGCAGACGTCGCATACTCAGACACTAACCCTCGCAGACATCGCGTCCTCAGACACTAACCCCCATAGACGTCGCGTCCTCAGACACTAACCCCCACAGACGTCGCGTCCTCAGACACTAACCCCAGCAAACGTTGCGTCCTCCGACACTAGTTGGGTCCTCAGACACTAACCTCCGCAGACGTTGCGTCCTCAGACACTAGTTGGGTCGTCAAACACTAACCTTCCGCAGCCACTCAGTCCTGAATGCATACCACCTGGAGGGAGAAACAGAGAACAAAGCCAGCCAAACACCCCAGCCCACAACATGCACCACCATGCTTCACTGTCTTCACTGTGAACTGTGGCTTGAATTCAGAGTTTGGGGGTTGTCTCACAAACTGTCTGCGGCCCTTGGACCCAAAAAGAACAATTTTACTCTCATCAGTCCACAAAATATTCCTCCATTTCTCTTTAGGCCAGTTGATGTGTTCTTTGGCAAATTGTAACCTCTTCTGCATGTCTTTTATTTAACAGAGGGACTTTGTGGGGGATTCTTGCAAATAAATTAGCTTCACACAGGCGTCTTCTAACTGTCACAGCACTTACAGGTAACTCCTGGAGCTGATCATCCTGGAGCCTTTGCCATTCTGGTTATTCTTCTATCCATTTTGATGGTTGTTTTCAGTTTTCTTCCACGTGTCTCTGGATTTTTTGTCCATTTTAAAGCATTGGAGATCACTGTAGATGAACAGCCTATAATTGTTTGCACCTGCGTACAAGTATTCCCCTCTCCAATCAACTTTTTAATCAAACTACGCTGTTCTTCTGAACAATGTCTTGAACGTCCCATTTTCCTCAGGCTTTCAAAGAGAAAAGCATGTTCAACAGGTGCTGGCTTCATCCTTAAATAGGGGACACCTGATTCACACCTGTTTGTTCCACAAAATTGACGAACTCACTGACTGAATGCCACACTACTATTATTGTGAACACCCCCTTTTCTACTTTTTTTTACTAATAGCCCAATTTCATAGCCTTAAGAGTGTGCATATCATGAATGCTTGGTCTTGTTGGATTTGTGAGAATCTACTGAATCTACTGGTACCTTGTTTCCCATGTAACAATAAGAAATATACTCAAAACCTGGATTAATCTTTTTAGTCACATGGCACTACTATTATTCTGAACACTACTGTATTTAAAATACAGCAGGGCTGATTCAGTGGGAACAAGGCTTTACCCCCCACCCCCCACGGACGTCACATCCTCATACACCAACCAAAACAGACGTCAAGTCCTCAGACACTAACCCCGAACGACATCGAGTCCTCAGACACTAACCCCTGACATCGAGTCCTCAGAAACTAACCCCCACAGGCGTCGAGCCCTCAGGCACCGTCATCCAACAGGCGTCAAGCCCTCAGGCACCGTCATCCAACAGGCGTCGAGCCCTCAGGTACCGTCATCCAACAGGCGTCGAGCCCTCAGACACCGTCATCCAACAGGCGTCGAGCCCTCAGACACCGTCATCCAACAGGCGTCGAGCCCTCAGACACCGTCATCCAACAGGCGTCGAGCCCTCAGGCACCGTCATCCAACAGGCGTCGAGCCCTCAGGCACCGTCATCCAACAGGCGTCGAGCCCTCAGGCACCGTCATCCAACAGGCGTCGAGCCCTCAGACACTGAGCCCCACAGAGGTTGAATCCTCAGATGCCAACCAAAACAGACGTCGAGCCCTCAGGCACTGTCATCCAACAGACGTCGAGCCCTCAGGCACCGTCATCCAACAGACGTCGAGCCCTCAGGCACCGTCATCCAACAGACGTCGAGCCCTCAGGCACCGTCATCCAACAGACGTCGAGCCCTCAGGCACTAACCCCCCACAGCCGTAGAGTCCTTACGCACTAACCAGGACGGACGTCAATTGCTCAGACACTGTCCAAGACAGATGTTGAATCCTCAGACACTGACCCCACAGTCCTAAAATATTATCCCCACAGACGCAGAGTCAGTGATCAGGAAGGGTAAAGAGGTCAAGGAGACACTGTCCCCATTTTGTGTAAATCTAATGGGACAGCTGCCAAATATCAAACTTCTAACAATTTTAAATCAAGATGCTGTTTTTAGTTTTCTTTTAGGGAAATTATGTTTGTATATCAGTGTCTCAGGCGTAGCTGTCTCAGTGGACAAGCCTGCAACCTGGTTGGGTGTATTTAATGTTCTCAGTTTGTTCAAAAATAACTAAGGCTCAGTTAGAGCTGGGAGATATGCAAAAAAATAAAAATAAATAAAATAAAATCACAATTTTCCCCCAATATTGATCGATTTCCATATGTATCACAATATATAATTTGATAATGTTTGAACAGAATGACTGAAGCCTGAAGAAACCACATCAGATTGAAATCATTTTCATGAGGTAGCAATTAGCAAATACACTCTCAAACCATTTAGCAAGTTAAAAATATGTTTGTGTTAGAGTGGAGGAAAAACATCACGGGACCCTCTCCGTTAGACATCTAGAAGACATACAGCCCAGTACACCGAACACTGACATAAACAGTGCTGCCAAAGCAAAGATAAAAATCCTACAGCAATAAAACACAGCAGCCAATCACATCTACAACCCCTGGCAAAAATTATGGAATCACCGGCCTCGGAGGATGTTCATTCAGTTGTTTAATTTTGTAGAAAAAAAGCAGATCACAGACATGACACAAAACTAAAGTCAATATCAAATGGCAACTTTCTGGCTTTAAGAAACACTATAAGAAATCAGTAAAAAAAATTGTGGCAGTCAGTAACGGTTACTTTTTTAGACCAAGCAGAGGGAAAAAAATATGGACTCACTCAATTCTGAGGAAAAAATGATGGAATCATGAAAAACAAAAGAACGCTCCAACACATCACTAGTATTTTGTTGCACCACCTCTGGCTTTTATAACAGCTTGCCGTCTCTGAGGCATGGACTTAATGAGTGACAAACAGTACTCTTCATCAATCTGGCTCCAACTTTCTCTGATTGCTGTTGCCAGATCAGCTTTGCAGGTTGGAGCCTTGTCATGGACCATTTTCTTCAACTTCCACCAAAGATTTTCAATTGGATTAAGATCCGGACTATTTGCAGGCCATGACATTGACCCTATGTGTCTTTTTGCAAGGAATGTTTTCACAGTTTTTGCTCTATGGCAAGATGCATTATCATCTTGAAAAATGATTTCATCATCCCCAAACATCCTTTCAATTGATGGGATAAGAAAAGTGTCCAAAATATCAACGTAAACTTGTGCTTTTATTGATGATGTAATGACAGCCATCTCCCCAGTACCTTTACCTGACATGCAGCCCCATATCATCAATGACTGTGGAAATTTACATGTTCTCTTCAGGCAGTCATCTTTATAAATCTCATTGGAACGGCACCAAACAAAAGCTCATTACTGAATATGACTTTCATCCAGTCATCCACAGTCCACGATTGCTTTTCCTTAGCCCATTGTAACCTTGTTTTTTTCTGTTTAGGTGTTAATGATGCCTTTCATTTAGCTTTTCTGTATGTAAATCCCATTTCCTTTAGGTGGTTTCTTACAGTTTGGTCACAGACGTTGACTCCAGTTTCCTCCCATTCATTCCTCATTTGGTGTGCATTTTCGATTTTTGAGACATATTAAGTTTTCTGTCTTGACGCTTTGATGTCTTCCTTGGTCTACCAGTATGTTTGCCTTTAACAACCTTCCCATGTTGTTTGTATTTGGTCCAGAGTTTAGACACAAGTGACTGAACAACCAACATCTTTTGCAACATTGCGTGATGATTTACCCTCTTTTAAAGTTTGATAATCCTCTCCTTTGTTTCAATTGACATCTCTCGTGTTGGAGCCATGATTCATGTACAATAACTTCAGTTTTATCTGAGTTTAAAAGCAGGAAATTAGAGGTCATCCATGTCTTTATGTCTGTAAGACAATCCTGCAGTTTAGCTAATTGGTGTGTGTCCTCTGGCTTCATGGATAGATAAAGCTGGGTATCATCTGCATAACAATGAAAATTTAAGCAATGCTGTCTAATAATACTGCCTAAGGGAAGCATGTATAAAGTGAATAAAATTGGTCCTAGCACAGAACCTTGTGGAACTCCATAATTAACCTTAGTCTGTGAAGAAGATTCCCCATTTACATGAACAAATTGTAATCTATTAGATAAATATGATTCAAACCACCGCAGCGCCTTTAATACCTATGGCATGCTCTAATCTCTGTAATAACATTTTATGGTCAACAGTATCAAAAGCAGCACTGAGGTCTAACAGAACAAGCACAGAGATGAGTCCACTGTCTGAGGCCATAAGAAGATCATTTGTAACCTTCACTAATGCTGTTTCTGTACTATGATGAATTCTAAAACCTGACTGAAACTCTTCAAATAGACCATTCCTCTGCAGATGATCAGTTAGCTGTTTTACAACTACCCTTTCAAGAATTTTTGAGAGAAAAGGAAGGTTGGAGATTGGCCTATAATTAGCTAAGATAGCTGGGTCAAGTGATGGCTTTTTAGGTAATGGTTTAATTACTGCCACCTTAAAAGCCTGTGGTACATAGCCAACTAATAAAGATAGATTGATCATATTTAAGATCGAAGCATTAAATAATGGTAGGGCTTCCTTGAGCAGCCTGGTAGGAATGGGGTCTAATAGACATGTTGATGGTTGGGATGAAGTAACTAATGAAAATAACTCAGACAGAACAATCGGAGAGAAAGAGTCTAACCAAATACCGGCATCACTGAAAGCAGCCAAAGATAACGATACGTCTTTGGGATGGTTATGAGTAATTTTTTCTCTAATACTTAAAATTTTATTATGCTGAAAAGAAACCTGGGGTTGTTCTTATTTTCTTCAATTAGTGATGAATAGTAAGATGTCCTAGCTTTACGGAGGGCTTTTTTATAGAGCAACAGACTCTTTTTCCAGGCTAAATGAAGATCTTCTAAATTAGTGAGACGCCATTTCCTCTCCAACTTACGGGTTATCTGCTTTAAGCTGCGAGTTTGTGAGTTATATCACGGAGTCAGGCACTTCTGATTTAAAGCTCTCTTTTTTTTTTTTTTTTTTTACATCCAAAGTTGTCTTCAATGAGGATGTAAAACTATTGACAAGATAATCTATCTCACTTACAGAGTTTAGGTAGCTACTCTGCACTGTGTTGGTATATGGCATTAGAGAACATAAAGAAGAAATCATATCCTTAAACCTAGTTACAGCGCTTTCTGAAAGACTTCTAGTGTAATGAAACTTATTCCCCACTGCTGGGTAGTCCATCAGAGTAAATGTAAATGTTATTAAGAAATGATCAGACAGAAGGGAGTTTTCAGGGAATACTGTTAAGTCTTCAATTTCCATACAATAAGTCAGAACAAGATCTAAGATATGATTAAAGTGGTGGGTGGACTCATTTACATTTTGAGCAAAGCCAATTGAGTCTAATAATAGATTAAATGCAGTGTTGAGGCTGTCATTCTCTGCATCTGTGTGGATGTTAAAATCTCCCACTATAATTATCTTATCTAAGCTAAGCACTAAGTCAGACAAAAGGTCTGAAAATTCACAGAGAAACTCACAGTAATGACCAGGTGGACGATAGATAATAACAAATAAAACTGTTTTTTGGGACTTCCAATTTGGATGGACAAGACTAAGAGTCAAGCTTTCAAATGAATTAAAGCTCTGTCTGGGTTTTTGATTAATTAATAAGCTGGAATGGAAGATTGCTGCTAATCCTCCCCCTCGGCCCGTGCTACGAGCATTCTGACAGTTAGTGTGACTCGTTGGTGTTGACTCATTTAAACTAACATATTCATCCTGCTGTAACCAGGTTTCTGTAAGGCAGAATAAATCAATATGTTGATCAATTATTATATCATTTACTAACAGGGACTTAGAAGAGAGAGACCTAATGTTTAATAGACCACATTTAACTGTTTTAGTCTGTGGTGCAGTTGAAGGTGCTATATTATTTTTTCTTTTTGAATTTTTATGCTTAAATAGATTTTTGCTGGTTATTGGTGGTCTGGGAGCAGGCACCGTCTCTACAGTGATGGGGTAATGAGGGGATGGCAGGGGGAGAGAAGCTGCAGAGAGGTGTGTAAGACTACAACTCTGCTTCCTGGTCCCAACCCTGGATAGTCACGGTTTGGAGGATTTAAGAAAATTGGCCAGATTTCTAGAAATGAGAGCTGCTCCATCCAAAGTGGGATGGATGCCGTCTCTCCTAACAAGACCAGGTTTTCCCCAGAAGCTTTGCCAATTATCTATGAAGCCCACCTCATTTTTTGGACACCACTCAGACAGCCAGCAATTCAAGGAGAACATGCGGCTAAACATGTCACTCCCGGTCCGATTGGGGAGGGGCCCAAAGAAAACTACAGAGTCCGACATTGTTTTTGCAAAGTTACACACCGATTCAATGTTAATTTTAGTGACCTCCGATTGGCGTAACCGGGTGTCATTACTGCCGACGTGAATTACAATCTTACCAAATTTACGCTTAGGCTTAGCCAGCAGTTTCAAATTTCCTTCAATGTCGCCTGCTCTGGCCCCCAGAAGACAACTGACTATGGTTGCTGGTGTCGCTAACTTCACATTTCTCATAACAGAGTCGCCAATAACCAGAGTTTGATCCTCGGCGGGTGTGTCGCCGAGTGGGGAAAAACGGTTAGAAATGTGAACGGGTTGGCGGTGTAGAGGGGGCTTCTGTTTAGGGCTACGCTTCCTCCTCACAGTCACCCAGTCGGCCTGCTTTCCTGGCTGCTCAGGATCTGCCAGAGGGAAACTAACGGCGGCTAAGCTACCTTGGTCCGCACCGACTACAGGGGCCTGGCTAGCTGTAGAATTTTCCACGGTGCGGAGCCGAGTCTCCAATTCGCCCAGCCTGGCCTCCAAAGCTACGAATAAGCTACACTTATTACAAGTACCATTACTACTAAAGGAGGCCAAGGAATAACTAAACATTTCACACCCAGAGCAGAAACGTGCGGGAGAGACAGGAGAAGCAGCCATGCTAAACCAGCTAAGAGCTAGTAGCTGCGCTAAGCTAGCGAATTCCTAAAGACACACAAAGTGAATAATGTGTAAATAATTTAGAGGTGATTCAGCAGAGGGAGTGCTTTAGTTAAGGCACGTGAAGATTACACTGTGAAACAAATCGTTATCTAGGTAACTAGATCAATCTAACTGCGCAGATTAAACAGCTAACAGATACAGCAAAACACCGCTGTGCTCCGGAACAGGAAGTGATACAATACCGCAGTGAGAGCCAACCACCAGTAGAGGCAAGCCTTTAGTTTTGTGTCATGTCTGTGATCTACTTTTTTTTCTACAAAATTAAACAACTGAATGAACATCCTCCGAGGCCGGTGATTCCATAATTTTTGCCAGGGGTTGTACTGCTCACAGCTAACCCACTACAAAAACATCTGATGATGTCACGTTGTGAACGGATTACGCATTCCTGGGTTTTGCTTCAAAGTAGTGTTACCAAATGGATCCCACATCAGCCCAAAGCTATTCTGACCCACAGTCTAAAATTCAAAACCACCCAATCTGGCAACACTGTGTAAATAAAATTTGAAACTGTGCAATTGTACACAGGCACTAAATTGTTGCTCCAAAACAATATGCTCAGATGTGATTCTGGGTCTGCCACGCCTCAAAACTGACTGCATATTGCATGGGACACCGGCATCACATGTGCAGGAGCCTCACATGTTTTTGTGTATTTACAGGGCAGCGTTTCAGCTGCTGCTCAGTCTGTGCACATCATTTGTTTTTATTCCATGTGTACACCAGATGGCAGTCATGTGACTTTCATTACTGTAGCAACCAATGTGCATTAGACAGCAGATGAGGACTGCAACACGGACACACAAATAGGATCTGGTCACTGGCTGTATGTAGACAGTTAATCAGTGATTTCATATTTGAATCAGGCATGCTTTAATTCCAATTCGAACTGACAGTTTGAACAAAACCTGTCAGTTTCCTGATCCTGAGAGGACAGGTGTTACAAGGGTAAAATTTGACACATATGACGTAATTTCTCTACTTCTGGGGTACAAACCACAGCATGTTCAATGGGCTTTTTGGCAAATTACATGTAAACAAAGTGGAAATGCAAAGAAAAAGTGATGATGCGGTGGAAAGTGGACGTGTTGCGGTTTGTTTGTGAGCTATGGTGGCTCAAACGTCTTGAAGCGGTTTTGCAGGCAAGAGAACAGAGCTACTCTGGTTAGCTGTGTAGGCTAACACACGACGTCTCCCACTCGCTTCATCTTTCCCTCTCCACTGGGAACCAGGAAAAAAAAAAACAAGAAAGGGCAACAGAGCGGAGGTTCCCATAAGTGGTCAAATCACGCGATATCACACAGGGTTCAAACGAGACTGAGGTGTCCCATTTCATCAGACAGGACATGAACACATCACACTCACAGAAGAATAGATAAATTAAAGAACACGAGCTGTGAAATCAGATCCTTCTTATGCAAATATACTCACTGGCTCAAAATAAGCACACAGACAATTACTGCAGCACCATGTGACCCTCACCTTGTAGAACATGTCTCTTAGGTCATCTTTGGGATTCACCCAGGAAGCCACTGCATCACAGAAGAAGATGAAGTCCTGACGCAAACACAGAAAGAAGGTTTCACCTCTTAGCGGTGGATCTGAACCACGTTCAAATCGATCAGAAGGCAGATTCACAACACGCATCCTTCATATCAGACGAAGCACCGCTGCTGCTAACCCGCATCACGAGCACACAAGCACATGGGTGCAACCAACTCAAACATTTCTGACTCAACATTTTCTGTGAGTGGATGGCTGAGCACTGAAAGCATGAGGTCTCCCGGGGTGGGCACCCCCAGGGAAATTTTGAATAAATGGCCCAATTTGTTGCATTCTGAGAGCACAGTGATCAGCTTTTCTTGGTGTGAAACACTGGAATTTGACTCTTGTACTGGAATATCATATGGCTCAAGTCTTGATTACATAAAAATGTATTTACTATCTTGCATGTGCCTGTAACAAGTTTCCACAACATATGTCTTATAAATCAAATCAATAATTACATCCTTTCTGCTTTTAGCAAATAATACACTGAAAGACATAACTACTGCCAATAAAAAGTATTTTGTTACTTGTAAGTCATTTAAAACTGATGCAATAGTTTAAAAAAATTAAATTAAAAAAAGACCATCACCAGATCAATACCACATATTAAAGCCAAATACCAAAACCAGACCAAATGAATTCTAAATAATGTGTGAAATGCCATCACCAGAATGCAGCGCTTTCAAATGCCACCAGGTATAATATAAATAATAAAAATCACGATCATTGAACATACCTATACAATATTTAGCACAGTGCTTTAAGTTTCCCTCAAAATATTTTATTTTACAAAATATATCTCATCATTTTTGAATAGTTTATCTATTAAAGAGTAAAAACTGAAGAAAAAAAATACATTGTAAGGCCTGTAGGAAGTATTTTAGCCATATGGTCAAGTGACAGGGGAAAGGTTGACTTTTAAAATACCTGAACCACACTGGACTCAGAGAGGATTTGGTGCTGCTATAACGGACTGAGGCAGCAGGTGGCAACAATGCAACAATAACAATACATTAAACACCACAGAAGAAGAGAGGGGTTGATTCTCTACACAGGGTCACATTTTGAGAGTATATATATTAAAGTCAGTGGTTTAATATGACAAAATAAACAGAACACGGAAACAAATTTTGACAGAAATCCATATACAAATGGAGGTTTCGCAGCCCTGCAAGCACTGTCGGTGATGACATTTGAGTTCTCTGTCATTTCAAATTAGTTTTATATGTAATAATAATAATAATGTTTTTTATTTAATCTTTGCTGCTACTGACTGGTTGTCACCAATATTGTTTCGTTGTTTATTACAATGACAATAAAGTCTCTCTTAATCTCATCTCTTATGTGGAGTTGAGTCATTTTGCCACAGTATGTGTGTGTGTTTACGGCTGATTCCAACAGGATAATAAGCCTTGGCACAAATCAAATCAATTTTATTTATATAGCGCCAAATCACAACAAACAGTTGCCCCAAGGCGCTTTATATTGTAAGGCAAAAGCCATACAATAATTACAGAAAAACCCCAACGGTCAAAGCGACCCCCTGTGAGCAAGCACTTGGCGACAGTGGGAAGGAAAAACTCCCTTTTAACAGGAAGAAACCTCCAGCAGAACCAGGCTCAGGGAGGGGCAGTCTTCTGCTGGGACTGGTTGGGGCTGAGGGAGAGAACCAGGAAAAAGACATGCTGTGGAGGGGAGCAGAGATCGATCACTAATGATTAAATGCAGAGTGGTGCATACAGAGCAAAAAGAGAAAGAAACAGTGCATCGTGGGAACCCCCCAGCAGTCTACGTCTATAGCAGCATAACTAAGGGATGGTTCAGGGTCACCTGATCCAGCCCTAACTATAAGCTTTAGCAAAAAGGAAAGTTTTAAGCCTAATCTTAAAAGTATAGAGGGTGTCTGTCTCCCTGATCTGAATTGGGAGCTGGTTCCACAGGAGAGGAGCCTGAAAGCTGAAGGCTCTGCCTCCCATTCTACTCTTACAAACCCTAGGAACTACAAGTAAGCCTGCAGTCTGAGAGCGAAGCGCTCTATTGGGGTGATATGGTACTACGAGGTCCCTAAGATAAGATGGGACCTGATTATTCAAAACCTTATAAGTAAGAAGAAGAATTTTAAATTCTATTCTGGAATTAACAGGGAGCCAATGAAGAGAGGCCAATATGGGTGAGATATGCTCTCTCCTTCTAGTCCCCGTTAGTACTCTAGCTGCAGCATTTTGAATTAACTGAAGGCTTTTCAGGGAACTTTTAGGACAACCTGATATATCTGCTTAATATGTGCATTGAAGGACATATCCTGATCAAAAATGACTCCAAGATTTCTCACAGTATTACTAGAGGTCAGGGTAATGCCATCCAGAGTAAGGATCTGATTAGACACCATGTTTCTAAGATTTGTGGGGCCAAGTACAATAACTTCAGTTTTATCTGAATTTAAAAGCAGGAAATTAGAGGTCATCCATGTCTTTATGTCTGTAAGACAATCCTGCAGTTTAACTAATTGGTGTGTGTCCTCTGGCTTCATTGATAGATAAAGCTGGGTATCATCTGCGTAACAATGAAAATTGAAGCAATGCTTTCTAATAATACTGCCTAAGGGAAGCATGTATAAAGTGAATAAAATTTGTCCTAGCACAGAACCTTGTGGAACTCCATAATTAATCTTAACAGAAACAAATTCCTCTGGCTGTGGGACTGTTACATTTTACACAAATAATTTCAAGTACAACTGAGTCAGATGACACTGTGACTGTGGGCATTTTAAGGAAGCACAGGAACCTGGTGCAGGACTTGGTGAAGTGGTGCAAACTGAAACATCTGGTAGAGGACTTCTCAAGGCAAAGGCTCTAACCAGTCTCTGTGAAGGAGTCCATGTGGAGGTGTTTGGACCTTAAGTACCTGAAGGTGCAGCTGGATGATGAACTGGCAGCAAACACCAAAACCATCTATAGAAAGGGACAAATGCTTCAGAGGCTGATGCTTTTCAACATTTGTAAGAAAGCCGTTCTGATGTTCCAGTGTTCAGTCCGTGGTCATCGTCTCTTCTGTGGTGTGTTGGAGCAGCAATATTAGCAGAGCAACAGTATGTGAGGGGCCAGTGAGGGGAGCAGGTTCTGCAGCTGGCACGCAGCTGGCCTTCCTTAGGTCAGTCACAGGAAGGAGGACAGTAACGCTCCCTGATGCAGGAAGCCTGCCACTCTGTGCAGTCTGATGGTTGAGCGACTGCTGATTCTTTTGATCACAGAGCTCTGAGTTTTATATTTTTATCCTGTGCTCTTCTTTTATCTTGCTGTGTGACTTGTATTGAAAAATGGTAAATGGGTAGCATTTATATCATGCTTTCATGGTCAAAAGTACTTTACACTGATGCCTCACGTTCACTCAGTCACATACCAATGTCACGGCTCTGTCACGCAGAGGACCCCCTGGTACAAGCCCACGGCCTTAATCATCCTGCATGATTGGGTTACATCTCTATAAAACCGGTCTACCATCCATTCTGACTGCTGCTTTATTCTTATTTGGGTTTTTGCTGCATAAACCCAACTGGAGACCTGAACCTCTCTCAGAATCAAACAAAGTCCATAAGAATTTCTCTGGCGTAATGTCAGTTTTGGAGGCCATCATCGTGATGGCGCTCCAACACTGCCTGGCAGAGCTTTGCTTTTAATCTAACGTGAAATCTAATCTTGGCTTCAAAAACAATTGTAGTCCTTCAGACTGTTGTTAGAACGAAAAAAAAAAAAAAAAAGAATAAAGCTGCAGCTCTAATTAATGCAAAGGATTCAGGAGTGATCAGGAAGGAGAGGATTGATCTGAAGGAACATCTCACCTGCACCACGCCCCCCGGGTTCACGCCAATCATCATGCAAATCCCACGGAAGGCGGAGTCTTTCTCCTCGTTATCTCGGATGTTCCGTAGAGACGTGCACCTGTCGTGCACAATTATGAAACTGTCAGCAGCTGGTCTCCTGCTCCTCATTCAGGAAAGGTCTTAAAAATATGACAGAGATACTGAGTTTTCTTCCTCATTAAGAGCAGTAGGATTTTCTTTTTGACTCATGTCAGATGTGTGACTTTCTTGTTTGACACCATCACTCCAGAGGTTTTCAGCTGATCTCAAAACAAGGTGAAATAATCAACTTTACAACCTGCTGTAGTGAGGGACTGATCAGGATGTGGACAGGCCTTAGGATCCAGCACAGGACCAAATTCTGTTTCTGTGTTGACTTTTAATTATTTTTGAAACCCTTTGGTGCACGCTGCAGCACGCAGCACCGGTACAGACCTGGTGAAGTAAAGAAAAACACAGAGAATTGAGTTTACCATGGTCTGATGAACTGTGGCAGCATGGGAGCCACCTCCTGAGGACACACATAACCCAGCCGACCAATGGTGATCGCTGCAAACACAGAGAGGGGTCAGAGGTCGTGGACTTAACATTGTGTTCTGAGCCCTTTAAAGACACTTCTGCTTAGGTTTTCTGTTCACAGAATCACAGAGTTCTAAAAACATGGTGGAATAATCTACGTCAGCCAGAGGAGAGGCCGTGTGCTGTTAACCAGCAGAAAACGCTTTCTGACGGGGTGCTTTGTCTGTTCTGAACGAGGTATTCTGCGAGCTTCTGGTTCCAACAATAATTAGTCAAAAACAAAGGAACCAACTTATATCAAACCCTGGCAGACACGCGGGTTATTACAGAAAGATGAAGGAGCCTTTAAATTCTGATGATTATACAAACATGGCTGCAAAAACAAGAACATTTAATTGAGCAGGTAAAGCTAAGAAATAGAAGAGAGTTCACCTTGTTGTTGGATTGAACACTGTAAAAATTGTCCTCATTACAAATATGGCACAATATAACCAAACAAAGTAATGGACGGCACCCTGGCACCGACTCCAGATCTGCAGAGTTTATTCCCAACGCTGGTGAGAGCAGCAGGATTGGCAGCAGAAACGCCACATTGACACACACACAAAAGTCTCAATAAAAGGATTTCAGAGCCTGAATGTTGCATTAAACACAGATCCAAATGTGACCTTAAAATAAATCTCGGAGCTCTAAATAATAGCTACTTTCCCTATAAATCCATCAGATCATTTTAATAATAATAGTAGTACTACTACTACTAGTAGTAATAATAATAATAACAATAACTACCGTGTTGTCCGTGGGGATCCATGGGCTCTAGATTGGGTAGTGTTACAAAATAGGTAGCTGACATTTTTCAAGGGTGGTAATAAATTAAGCAAAGAAGAAGAATGTATTTATAAACTGTTTAGGTTCTTGTTATCATATACACACTATTATTATTATTATTTTATTTTTACTTCTATGTTGTCATTTAATTTTTAAATGGACCACAGTGGAAGTTAGTGTTTTCACTTTCTTGTGTCATCCATGTATTTTTAACACATTTACAATTGTATTATGTACTTACATGACTAAATAAAATCACATATGCACTCACTCTTGTAATATATAGGTGATTACTGCCCCCTGCTGGATTAGCATGTGAGTCCGGAATGTAAATATCAACGTCCATTGTTCAGTGTTGTTAGCTCATATATGAAGCTTCTCTAAAAATACTCCTACCAACGTTCAGTTTTGGCGCCATTCATCCTTGACCCAAAATACATACCAACAACATACCAAACGGCAAACGTCAGCTCTTCACAGCTTGTGCATGATCAAAACGGAATGCATGCACACCTTTTTGTCTTTTCAGCATTCTGTTGTAAGCAGGTGCTTTTAATCTGACAAACAGAGACGGTGGCAGAAGACATTAAAAACGCTACACTTTACATTTTTGGTACCGGGAACATGACAATTAAGTCACTCATGTTAACAGCAACATAACATTTAACTAAATGAACTAAACCAACTGAACTACAAAACACCATAAATCAATAACACTAACAACACTATGAAACTAACATGAACCACAGTAACAATATTTAAAACCCCAAAACCCTGAACTCCCATGGTGCATTACAGCACAATGCCCATTGTTTACTACTTAGCCAAAATTGCTAATTAAAAAATATTTGTCCCATTAACTTTCTGTTTTTGCACCATTCATACTTGACCCAAAATACATAAGCATACCAAACGGCAAATGTCAGCTCTCCCTGGTTTTGCTATGATTGAAGCCATACACCCGCATGCACAGAGACCACTTGGCTATTATAATATAGATAAGAATAGTAATGATAATAACAATAATAATATTTTGATTACAATGTTCCAGATTTAAATACTGATAAAGTATTCTTTCTTTCAGTAAGAGATTTTAAATACTGAGACTATGAAGGGAAAGTAGAATGTGGTTTTACTGTGTCTGTGCATTCTGGAAGCTACTGTGTAGTGCAGACTTTTTTTTTTTTACCCGCTACATTAATTCCTGTGACAAGTTGACACTTCACGCTGTCACTGCATGACCCACAGTGCACAGTCAAATTCAAGCAGGTGATTGAATCCCAGCTCCTCAAACCAGGATCATCACTTTGCCCTCAGATTTGTCATACTACTGTTTAATATTAACTTGACAACAGTGATCAGTGCAATCAATAAAGTCATTTATTGATAATGTTGTTTTTTTAAATAATTGACTTCATGGGTTGGTTACTGCGGCTCTATTTCAGTTGGTGGTTGAAGAATGTGCTCTGCAGAGTGCCGCTCTAAATGATTAATGATGATATGTGTGTGCACACAGACATACCAGTATTCTCCAGCAGAGTTTTCGGGGTGTTGGGTCGGTTAATAATCTCAACCAGCTGGTTGAGAACCATAGCGATGTACGGCTGCATCTCCACCCCTGAGCAGACACATAAGAATTTAAACCGCTGCAGCTTTTAAAGCACTGATCATCATCAGCTGAAGGTAGATTTGCTGCCACTCACCCATCTGCATACAAATCTCTCCGATAGCCCAGGTAGCGTTGTTACAGACGGAGATGAACTCTGGATTCAGATTCGTCCCCAGAATCGGCATGAATTCAGCTGAAGGACAGACAGACATATGTTATCACGTGTGACCCAGAAACAAAGGACAAGACAAGATATGGCGAAGGTCGTGTTCAGACATTTACCAATACACGGTTTGACATGCGGGAAGCAGGCCTTTGTTAAATCACCCAGAAGAGCAAACGAGCTCTGTCTGACTTCAGGCATGGTGTCCTGGAACAACACAACAAAACATATTCACCAAACCTCAACATACTTACATACTTGATAGAATCACATATCACCTTTGCAAAACTGTCACCAGCGCCTCAATGCACGCTGTACAGAGGGGCACGCGGAGCTGGGCATTCATGTAAACAATAAAAAGTCATCAATGTCAGCTCATTAAGCCTCGGTCCCACTGAATAATGAGCCAGGGATGGGTGTGTCAGCGATGATTTGAAGAATGCTCCACATTTTAAACTGCCACGTACCCACTACTAAGGCTCCTCTATGTGCCTCTCTGTACCTCACATGTTCCAGGTATCAGCCTCTAGTGAGCCACAACCGACCTGTCATTTGAGCCCCGTCCAGCCTCGACTGGCTCATGTTGCCGCATATGATCCACGTCCATGTAACACGACGCTGGTGCACGTTTAGGTATGGGTTTGGTCCAAACCTCCAGCCCTCCCACACTTGGTCCCTTTAAAGTGTGGGTTTTCAATTCACAGCATCCATTCAAGATGTTGTCATATTTTTTAAACGCAGTCCAAAAATAGACGCTCCTGTACAGTCCGGCCAGTGTGCGCATCCGTGAGTCAGGCTGCTGTTCACCTGTGTTCCAGAGTCATTAAATGCACCAGACCAGCTAGAACTTTTAACTTTGTGTTCGTCTGTTAATGTCTGCAAAATCGCTCTTTCGCGAGCTGGCATTCTGCATAAATGCTCATCTTGAGCGCGAGTCAGTGCGTCAGCGCACGCACACACAACGGAGCTCATCTGATCCATTATAACAAGATATTAAATCTATCATAAACATACTTTTACAGCTGCTTATAAAGAAGGAATGAACATGCAACTGCTTTACCAAGCTATTACAAATCAGTACCTTTTAGGCTGTTCCAAATACGTTCTCCACCTCAGCACATGACAGAGAGAGGAAAAAAGCTCCAAATGTCCTCTGTGATTCCAGAAGCAATTAGAGGTGTTTTCAACGGCAGAAAATGATTAATCTGCTACAAAATAATTATTTTATATACAGTGTCCGGCGCACAAAGCAGGTGGAATTGTAGTGTGCAAGAGGGCAGAGCCAAAACAGCCTATCCTGTCCTCGTAGCCACCACGTGCTCAGATAATGGGCTTTTAACAGCCTCGTCCTCACCACACACCTCAATATTCTCTATATCAGAACTCAATATCCATTTTAACAGACCTTAGTATTCTTACTGTGAGACCTCAATATTATTTATATCAGACCTTCAGGTTCTTAATGTGGGACCAATAATATTAATATCAGCCCTTAATATTCTTAATGTGAGACCTCAATAAGCGAAGTTGCGCATCTCAGGCCACGCATTGCATTATGGGCAGGCTAAAGTTTTCAGCTACCAACCAACAAGGTATGGCGGCGGAAAGCAGCGAGGAGTGCTATGATTTGGATCATTTCAACCGCTGGAAAGTTGAGGATTTAAAGCGTTTTTGCAAGCTCCGCAGATTGCCTGTTACAACCAGGACTACGTACGGCAGTGGACAGAAATGGAAAGAAGAGCTGGTTGTGCTTATGTGTGCTGCATCTGTACAGAAAGTACCGTTAGTGCCGACGGAGGAGGAAGAGCGCGCTGCTGTCGAAAATGACCAGTGCTTGTTGATAGTTGGAGAAAAACAAATTTCTGACCCCTTGAAAGCAACTGACGGATGGTTAGACGAAGTCCAGAGACTGAAACTGTGGATACTGCAGAATATTTGCTAAGCAGGGATGAGAAATTGCGACTCCACCGGCTTCATAATGACGACAATGAAGGTGGGTCTCACATATAACCTCTTTGGTGTCACGTTTGTTTTGATAAGTTGACAGACATACGATATGTGCATGCATGCAGTTTGTTTATAGAACATGTCAATATTACAATATTACGCGTCACGTCATTCATGGCGCGACATCACAGTCATAAGGCCGATGCATGAAAATGACGGCACGGTTTCAGGATATTGACAAAATAAATGTGTGCCAGAAACTTACAATTTTAGTTCGTCTTTTACATCCGTCTGGATCTTTCTTTTCTGTGGGGAAATTGTGTAGAATCAACGGAGGTTTACAACCACATTTCTTCTTCTTTCTGTCTTTGTGTGGACTCGGCGGAGCTTTGCAATCGTGTGTTTTCAGCCAACTTTCAAGCCTATAAATTCCAAACAGCACAATGCGCCCCTGTCGTTATTGTCTGCGTCTCTTAAGGCTTAAAGCCTTTGAACCAATCCCTGTAAAAGCCTTAACTTTTACAGTCTGCTAATGCTACTGTATATGAAATTCAATGGGAGCGGTGTGAGTGTGGTAGTTGGGATTTTTGCCCCAGTTTGACCCACGCATGCGCAGATGCGATGCGCACTTCGCTCATATTGTTTATAGGTAAGACCCTTTGGCTGCTCCCTTGTTTGCACTCGGGGTCGCCACAGCAAATTCAAGGTGGATCTGCATGTTGAATTGGCACAGGTTTTACGCCGTATGCCCTTCCTGACGCAACTCCACATTACATGGAGTAATGTGGCAAGGGTAGATTTGAACCCGGAATTTTCTGCACTGAAACCAAGCGCATTAACCACTTGGCCACCACCCCTGCTCCTCAATATTGTTTATATCAGACCTTAACATTCTTAATGTCACACATCAATATTCCTTATAGCAGAACTCAATATACTTTATATTAGACCTTAACGTTCTTCATGTTTGACCTCAAGAGTCTCTATATCAGACCTCAATATTCTTTATATCTGACAAAACAAAGTTTTGGCAAGATATTTGGGGGGGGGGGGGGGGGGTTTGGGGGGGTAAGATATGCTAGGACAACTTCCCACCTGGGGGTTAAGAAATCCTAGGATATCTTACCCCCGGTGAGGAAGTTATCCAGGGGGTAAGATAAACTGTTACACTGGGTTAAAAGTTGATCTGAAAAAATAAACACCTGCCTTAAATAAGGGCTGGGCATTATGTGCATTAAAAAGATTACATTTGGTCGAGTCACACGGGTTAGAGAACTTTTTTGAGCCTACTGGTCAGGACCAGTAGCACCAATTTTGTTCCTGGTCCTCCTGGTCTGAGGTAGTGGCCTGAGGTATTTGGAAGCTCAGAGCCTCCAACGGCGAGCCTCAGTGCAGCATGAATCATCACATCATGTGCACGTGTTCAATCAATACTGTCTTTGTAAATGTATAGCATGATAGAACGTTTTCGTTTTGTATTGAATGTATGTAGTTATAAACATGGTCCTCTGCTGCCATGTGAATGTGCCGTGCACCTGATACTTTCCTGTGGATGATGTGATCCTTTTTTCTGCAACCAGCCCCAATTGAATTTATGTCTGATGAACTTTAAATCATCTCCATGAAGCAGAACAACTTTTCATCCATTTGTTTTGTTCTTTCAATATGACGACGCAGAGTTCACAATAGGGCTACCACGACTTGTCGTCTAGTCACGACTACGTCAACTATAGAAACCGTCGACAACTAATTTAGTAGTCGACGAATCGTTTATTTTATTTAAAGGACATGTCGCACGTGTTCTAACGTCCCAGTTAGCAGCACAGCATCAAGGTACTAATGATTGGAAATCTCTCTGCGCACATGCGCTCATAATTAGTGGCTTCTGATGCTTTTTATTCCTCTCCTGAAGTGAGAAAACAGGTGCATTTACAAAAAACGTCTCATTCTCTGCATTTCTCTGCATGTGACGAAGATCAGAGCGTAAGATTCATCCCACACAGAAACGGACAGATTAAAAAGAACAGGTTCTGTCCGATAACGAAGATTCTGAGATTTTCTTTAAAAACTGTGGCTCAGATTTGCAGAGGAGACGATACACTTCACCTAAAAACTCTTAACTTTTTCAGAGACGGTCGGATTTTGGAACTTAAAGTGTCATGGCGCTGCTGCTTGTGGACATGCCTGGACATGCATTAGTATGTCTCGTATTGGAAAAACTCAGAAAACACTATTTTCAGGAGATGATGGACAATCGAATGTGCCACTAATGGACCAGTGGACCGTTCCATGCCCGATGATCACATTTGCAATCATGCGTGCAAGCGTGATGTGTGCGTGAAGGCTTGTTTTTGCTGCTGACTTATTTGGAAATCTGTACACTGGGGTGAGTGGAATGTTATTTTTCTTCACCTTTTTCTTTGTGTTTTCAATGAAAGTGTTTTTTTTTTTTCTTTCAAAGAGTCTGTGCGTGTGGTGTGTGGGTGTGTGCGCGCGCAGCAGCTGTTTTAATCCCCAATTTAGATGGACTTCTGGCTGAATTTGAACACTATATAATCAGTATTAAGACTGCAGACTCTCTGAAATGTCATAAAACTGTCAGTCTCTATGAGGAACTTTTAAAAGAGAATTAATGTTGAATAATCCCTTAAAAAACAGCTGACATGCAGGTTTACTGAGGAAAACCATCCTTAAACCCCGAGAAAAGTCAACGGGCTACATAATGTGTTCGTAAATAAAAACGAACGTAACCAGCTGCTACAAGTCCCCCAAAAAAAAAAAAAACTAAAACTATTTTAAAAATCTGCCTTCAGTTCCAGTGAAAAGAACCAACAGTGACAGCCAGTACAAGGCAATGATGCATGTAAATGGTTCTTTCCACTCAGGCCGAGAGCAGATTTTGGTAATAGTTTTTTGGGGCTTGTCGTGACTATACACGTCTGGTCATTCATATTTGCAAACACATTATGTGTTTGCAAATTATGTATAATCCCACCAGTTGACTAATCGCAAAAATAATCGCTGACTAGTCGACTATCAAAATAGTCATTTGTGGCAGCCCTAGATCACAATAAAATCTGTAACAGCGTCTCTCATTGGCTGCTGTGTGGATGAGCGGCAACACGTTACATTATACTTCAGTCTCAGATCAGGACGTGAAAACCTGAGAATCAATGTCCACTGTGATGTCTCATTGAAGACGTTTCCAAACAATTTTACAAATACCAACATTGTGAAGACAGACAACAGACTAAATCTGATGTGGGCCAGGAAAACTAAAATAACCTGGAAATGTTTGCCATGGAAGTAAAAACCTGAATTTCCAGGAACTGCCAGATACTGACTGAATGACATTAGGACCTCTCATCTACAATCCCTGGCAAAATTGATGGAATCACCGGCCTCAGAGGATGTTCATTCAGTTGTTTAATTTTGTAGAAAAAAAGCAGATCACAGACATGACACAAAACTAAAGTCATTTCAAATGGCAACTTTCTGGCTTTAAGAAACACTATAAGAAATTAGGAAAAAAATTGTGGCAGTCAGTAACGGTTACTTTTTTAGACCAAGCAGAGGGAAAAAAATATGGAATCACTCATTTCTGAGGAAAAAATTATGGAATCATGAAAAACAAAAGAACGCTCCAACACATCACTAGTATTTTGTTGCACCACCTCTGGCTTTTCTAACAGCTTGCAGTCTCTGAGGCATGGACTTAATGAGTGACAAACAGTACTCTTCATTTTCTCTGATTGCTGTTGCCAGATCAGCTTTGCAGGTTGGAGCCTTGTCATGGACCATTTTCTTCAACTTCCACCAAAGATTTTCAATTGGATTAAGATCCGGACTATTTTTTGACCCTATGTGTCTTTTTGTAAGGAATGTTTTCACAGTTTTTGCTCTATGGCAAGATGCATTATCATCTTGAAAAATGATTTCATCATCCCCAAACATCCTTTCAATTGATGGGATAAGAAAAGTGTCCAAAATATCAACGTAAACTTGTGCATTTATTGATGATGTAATGACAGCCATCTCCCCAGTGCCTTTACCTGACATGCAGCCCCATATCATCAATGACTGTGGAAATTTACATGTTCTCTTCAGGCAGTCATCTTTATAAATCTCAGTGGAACAGCACCAAACAAACGTTCCAGCATCATCACCTTGCCCAATGCAGATTCGAGATTCATGACTGAATATGACTTTCATCCAGTCATCCACAGCCCACGACTGCTTTTCCTTAGCCCATTGTAACCTTGTTTTTTTCTGTTTAGGTGTTAATGATGGCTTTCGTTTAGTTTTTCTGTATGTAAATCCCATTTCCTTTAGGTGGTTTCTTACAGTTCGGTCACAGACGTTGACTCCAGTTTCCTCCCATTCGTTCCTCATTTGTTTTGTTGTGCATTTTCGATTTTTGAGACATATTGCTTTAAGTTTTTTGTCTTGATGCTTTGATGTCTTCCTTGGTCTACCAGTATGTTTGCCTTTGACAACCTTCCCATGTTTGTATTTGGTCCAGAGTTTAGACACAGCTGACTGTAAACAACCATCTTTTGCAACATTGCGTGATGATTTACTCTCTTTTAAGAGTTTGATAATCCTCTCCTTTGTTTCAATTGACATCTCTCGTGTTGGAACCATGATTCATGTCAGTCCACTTGGTGCAACAGCTCTCCAAGGTGTGATCACTCCTTTTTAGATGCAGACTAACGAGCAGATCTGATATGATGCAGGTGTTAGTTTTGGGGATGAAAATTTACAGGGTGATTCCATAATTTATTCCTCAGAACTGAGTGAGTCTATATTTTTTTCCCTCTACTTGGTCTAAAAAAGTAACCGTTACTGACTGCCACAATTTTTTTTCTTGATTTCTTATAGTGTTTCTTAAAGCCAGAAAGTTGCCATTTGAAATGACTTTAGTTTTGTGTCATGTCTGTGATCTGCTTTTTTTCTACAAAATTAAACAACTGAATGAACATCCTCCGAGGCCGGTGATTCCATAATTTTTGCCAGGGGTTGTAGTCACTTTAAAGATCAGGGCTGTGAAACGAAAATTGTGAAACCCAAGGAAAATTCGCAAGGGGGCTGGGGGGCGGATCCGAGGAAACTGATTTGTATTTGTAACACAGAGATCAGTGTCCGTGGACTTATAAAACATGCATGATATAACAACCTGACATGGCGCGCCAACACCAAGGAGCTGTTGAAGAAGGCGCAGCAGAGACTGTACTTTCTGAGAATCCTCAGGAGGAACAGTCTTCCTCAGAATCTGCTTCTCACCTTCTATCACTGCTCCATAGAGAGTGTGCTCATATATGGACTGTGTGTTTGGTACGGCAGCTGCACATCCTCAGAGAAGAAGATGCTACATAGGGTCGTTAGGGCAGCAGAGAAGACCATAGGCTGCCCCCTCCCCACAATGGAAGACATTTATACGTCCAGATGCGGCAAGAAGGCAACAGATATTTCAAAGGACGTCTCACATCCTGGACATTGTCAGTTTCAGCTCATGCAATCAGGCAGGAGATACAGAACATTACAAACCAGAACAAATCGTCTAAAAAATAGCTTCTATCCAAAGGCAATCATGGCACTTAACTCTTCAAGGTGAAATAGTATGTTCAGTATGCAATACATCTGGTAGCAGTCTTTCTCACCCAGTGCAACCTGTGATCGTACCATTCCTGTCCATAAACAGTGTAATATATGTTTTATTCTTTTAGATGTTTTATTCCTGTTTATAGCCAGTGCAATATGTTTTATTCTTTTATATGTTCTTAAACTATTTAATGCTCTTAACTCATGAACCGAAGCACTTTTAATTTTGTTGTGACTTTGCAAAAAGTAACAATGACAATAAAGACTACTACTATGATGTCGTAAAAAAAAAAGAAAAAAAAAAAAGAACGCTTTGCGATAAGCATTTTAAAAACTCAGTGATGATCACGATTAAAGAGTACAACACTAACACTCCCGCACCCCTTCCCATGATGAAATCCGCAGAATCCCGCGGATTCACGGAGTTTTCACAGCCCTGAAAGACTGTGAAGCTCAGGTCAGTGACCCCGACTCTTAATTTAGATTTCCACTACATGATGTTCTGTTCACCTGCATGCACTGGAAGAGCAGCGTCATGATGTTACTGCGTGCAACCAGCGTGTCCACGTGGCAGCCCAGTCCCTCAGCCAGGCCACTCAGAAGGTCCAGAGCCACAATCATGAAATCCTTGTCCGGTGCTTCGTATTGGTCGGGCTGCTGACTGTACATCTGGAGACAGAAGCAGAAAAGTCAATTAAAGGTAATACCTTCATGACGAACGTAGGCAGTGAATGTACATCATCAGATCAAGTCTGGGAGCATCCACCATGTGACGGAACTGCTTTGGGTCCTGGATGGCAACCACTCAGGCAGACAACTGCTCCATCCCCATCTCTCCAAAGTAATCATCCATCTACTGGAGCTAGGTGACCTTCTGAAGCCACTGGGATCACGATCACAGAGTCTCCTGTGTGCAGGATCATGTCCCAAAAAACCATAATCAATGAAGCTTTTCTGAATAAAGAGTGAAACATCTTCAAGGAACTAAACAAGCCCAGCTGACCTCGCGCAACCTACGTGGAGTTCAGAGAAAGTCCCCACATGGACTAAATGTGGTGTCTGATGTTCTCTCACAGTGTCAGTGATCCTCCTCATCCAAGTCTCACTAAGTAACCGTTTATGTGGCACAAAGCCATTCCAGAAGGACCCAAAGAATCTCCACAGAGACCTGGGACCAATGACATCCAGTCATCACCTGAGGTCACTGGTTAGAGTCCAGGCCTAACAACCAGAGAGTAAGACAGGAAGCACCAGAACCCTAAAGACCTGGACCTTTATCCTCCTGCAAAGATATTAGCATCAGCAAAACACATATAAATTATATCACACAAAAAAAAATAAAAAAAATAAATAAAATAAAAACAAACATGATTTCAACATACATTGTGACAGCTACAATTACACCTAAAATGGCTTCATACATTAAGATAACTGTTAGAAGTGTAAAACAACAACATATAATCAAATATGACTGATGTGCCTGCTGATGACTTCATCAAGAAAACTCGTCTAACATCTGAAACTCAGCCCTGTTAAAACCAACAAACAGAACTTTCCTTTCTTGGAAACAACCTGGGCTTTAAATATCGACTTCTTATTTTAGTTTTTCAATCTGTTGTTGATACATTTTCAAGATACTGGGAAAAATCTCCCAGAGTTGTCAATGAGAATGTGCAGAATAAATTAAAGAATGTTTTAAAGAAAAAATGACAAAAAATGGTTCCTGTGACACAAACTGCTGCAATGCCAGTTGTATTGTGCTGAAAAAGTCAATAAAAATGTAAGGAAAAAAATAGTGGTGCAGCTAAGCTAAAAGTTCCATAAAAAGTGTTCATTTTGTGATAAAAGCATAGAATTTGGCATGCATATTTTAAATTAACTATTGTTTATTTTCAGACATGGAGCCATCCTGGAGCTGACCTCTAATGAGCTACAGGGGTCAATAAAGAATTACACAGGGGTCAAAATTTAAAAATCATACTAAACACTACACCACATTATTTGTCTGATCATAAAGATTCCAAAAAGTTATAGTTTGGACAATCTGTGACTGAATGTTCTGGAGTTATGGGGTAAAAACAGCAAGAATGGTGACAAAGGTCAGCTTCAGCTTGTACAGGGGTCAAAAGTTAAAGTTGCTCCAATTTTGGTAAAACGTGATGCAAATTATTGGTTGAGTTAATAGCATTTTAAAAAGGAATAGTTTGCACCATGGGACCAGCTTAGTTATCATGTTTCAGGGTAACATATGTCACATGTCATAGAATCCAATGGACATTGACCTTGTTTGACCTTTACTTTGGAGACCAAACATTCAACACAGTCAAAACTATCCCATTTATTAATCCTTTTATTTCAACCAATAATTTGCATCACTTTTTAACCAAAATTGGAGCAACTTTAACTTTTGACCCCTGTACAAGCTGAAGCTGACCTTTGTCATCATTCTTGCTGTTTTTATCCCATAACGCCAGAACATTCAGTCACAGATAGTC
This sequence comes from Thalassophryne amazonica, assembly GCF_902500255.1. Lineage (NCBI taxonomy): Eukaryota > Metazoa > Chordata > Actinopteri > Batrachoidiformes > Batrachoididae > Thalassophryne > Thalassophryne amazonica. Next base: position 30,831 of record NW_022986525.1, read on the forward strand.
CAAACTATATCTTTTTGGAATCATTATGATCAGACAAATGCGGTGTAGGTATAATAATGTGGTTTTTAACATGATTGGAGCATTTTTAAATTTTAACCCCTGTAGCTCATTAGAGGTCAGCTCCAGGATGGCTCCATATCTGAAAATAAACAATAGTTAATTTAGAATATGTGCGCCAAATTCCATACTTTTATCACAAAATGAACAATTGTTGTGCTGTGCCGCCCCACTAAAACAAAACCCTTTGGATTTAAACATCCCTCTGGAGGTTGGAAAACAAAACTGGTCCATAGCAGGTGTCAAGGTGTTTGAAAATGTCCAAAAGTTGTAACAATGAATTTGTTTAGAAAAAGACACGGACTGATGACAGTGTCCTGCATGAAAAATGCGTATGTTTGTGGTTGGAAAACATGACCTCTGCTCTGACATTACGGCTTTCAATGGGCAGCAGCGTGAACAAAGTTCCACTCTGTAACTGACCATGGCCTGGGCCAGGGTCTTCTGCACCAGGGTGACACAGCGCTGGTACACGGGCTCGCAGTAGGGAAGGAAGCCACTCTGCAGCGCCGTGGCAACAGATGACAGACATTCCAGCAGAGGAAACAGATCTTTGTCTTCATCCTTGAGCTCGTTCCACTTTGCAATCAGTGGAGGCATCAGCTTCTGGATGTACTCCTGCAAACAGAGAGCACAGCAGATGATGCTGGTGCAGGTTTGTGAGGCTGCTTCTGATTCTGTCACTGTGTTTGAGCTCACAGGCTGGTTAAGGTGATGCCCCACAGAGTCGGCCAGCGTTCCGATAGCGTCATACAGGATGAGCAGGTTCTTATGCTGATACTTCCCAAAGGCAAAAACCAAAGTGTCCAGAATGAAGCTCAGGTAAGGCACCAGCTCTGTACACGCCTCTTCTTCCAGCGTGGCAAACGCACTGCAGCAAAGATGAAGCGGGTGAAGACAACAAGAACACACAAGAGAGAAATGCACAGAAAGACTGAGAGCTACACCTGCACGCTGCCTCCTGCACCCTCTTATTGCCATCAAGGATGCGTTTGAGAAGCTCAGTCATCAGGGGTTTGAGGTGAGCGTCCGGGGGCTGGCTGACTACCCAGTGGGCATAGCGGCTGAGAGTCCAGCAGGCAATGGAGCGAACCAGGGCCTTCTTGTCGCACAAACACTGGATGAGGTGAGGAATAAGCTCAGGCAGGTAGGGAACCATGCCCTGCATGCAGCCTGACAGGAGAACACAAAAGATGAAGTTTAAAAATCTTTTCACATAAAGGCCAACATTGAATTCTAAAAGTATATGACCGCTGACATTGTCTGAGCAGTCAGGAAGATACTCAGGGATCCGAGTGTCGAACCACCAGCCAATTACAGCTGGCGGCTGCACTAGTGCCTCTCAACTCCAACCTGTGTGACACGCCCCCTTCTATGTAAAAACACACAGCTACACATTTATATACTGCAGGCCACATTATGGTGACCAGCTTTTCTACACATTATGGTAAAGCAGTCCTCTGAATCCACCTGCCCATCAAGTCAACATGTCCTGACGTCTGCGTTAACCTTCAATGTCTGAATTTAGGTCAATTTTATTAAGACTCTGTTGCTGTTTCTAACAACCAATTAGACAACAGAGTGTTGTTGAACGAAAAGTAAAACTGGACCCAAAAGG